>NW_008339767.1:1509176-1510975 GCF_000622305.1 Nannospalax galili
TGTTCTCCCTCATATGTGGATCCTAGCACCAAATCCTTATAAGTACATATGTATCCAGACATAAATACAGGAACCAGGATAATGAAAAGAACCAGGGAGGTAAATGAAAGGAAAGAATCTGAAACAGAACAGTAGGAAACAGGCATTAATAATGGAGATATGGATAAAAACTGGGTTATTTTAAGGGGAAGGCGGAGGGAAGGTTATACAAGGAACCTTGGGGATAAAGCGAAAGTAGGAGCTCAAGAGAAGTGGGACCATAGGAGAAGGGTATTATTAGTAGAGAAATGGGAAAAATTGGGACACATTAATAGGGAAACCACAGTGGAAGGGTTAGACAATGTGAGAGACAAATAATGCATAGCTAGTTTAAAAAAACAGAGGGAAGCATATTAATTGAACAGTCTACTGACAAATTATACATACAACTACCTCAAGGAATATAACACTTGTCTAGGAAAATTTATCTGAGAATGCTTGGTCTTTGCCCAAGCTTTATCTAAATAGCACATGGTAATTAAAAGTACCAGACCAGTGGAACTAACCTTCTTGGATGTCTAACAGCCATACTTTGAGGCCTATACTCATTTGGCCAGAGGGACATAAAGGACAGTTTGCTCCTTGCCCTCCTAGGTCAACTAAGCTCCAGGGGGCTATGAGCATCTTTCAAAATGTCCTGTAACTGTACTGAGTCACCTGTCCTCTTGATCAAGAAGGCCATGAAGGCCTCACCAAATGGACTTGAACCAGTTTCCAGTCTATAAAGAGGAGGGTCAACACAGAGGAATCATTTCCTCCATGCTTCCAAGTGAAGTAGGCCTTGATAGAGCAGGACCTTTAACTTCTCTTCACATAGATGGAACTAGTGAAAGAAAGGAGCCAGGGGCTCCTTCCAAGCCCATGTGACCCCTGAGGAACAGATCCTCAAATAACCTTAAGAGTAGAAGTATATTGGTTTATCTGGGCCACCAGTAAGGTCTTAACACCCAAAAGGAAAGTGTAACCAAAGATTAAAGGGATCAATATATCACCTCTCTCTGCTTCCCGGGACCTGCACCACCGCTAACTCTCCTGGCCTTCTACCCTATCCTCAGGCCTCTCGGGGTGGGTCCATCGCAGAGCCCTCCGAGCATTGACTCCCCCAGCCTCATTCGCCCTTCCGTCTCTGCCACTGTTCTCTGCTCCTGGTTTGGGCCCTGCGCCATTCCTGGTCTTGGGTCCCCAGACACCTGGGGAACTGGAGCTGCTTCCTGATCATTTTCTACCAGGACAGCTTGGTGCCTTCCTTGGGCCCCAGGAGCACTGCGTCCCGGGACCTGGCCCCGCCCTCACCTCTCCCTGCTTCCCGGACCTGCACCACTGGCTAACTCTCCTGGCCGCTCTCCCGCCCTCAGGCCTCTCTGGGCGTAAGTCTACCCTGCAGCCCTCCGTGCCTTGACTCCGCCAGCTGTCCTCACCATTCTATCTCCCCCGCTGTTCTCTACTCCTAGCTTGGGCCCTGTGCCATTCCTAGTCTTGGGGCCCCAGACACCTGGGGAGCCACTGCTGATTCCTGACCCTGTTCACCCCCACCTGCTTGGTGTCTTCCTTGGGCCCCAAGAGCACTGCCTCTAGACCCGGCCCCACCCCCACCTCTCTCTGCTTCCTGATCATACAACACCGCCAGCCTCTTTCTTGGGCTCCAAGGCTTACCTTGCCTCTCCCTGATCCTTTGCATCCAGTACAACCCAGCTACTCAATACACTCCCTGGGAAATCTTGGGGCTGATTCCCACCCCATCAGCCTTTGCATCCCTGCGT
>NW_008339767.1:1516618-1517767 GCF_000622305.1 Nannospalax galili
GTCCATATGTATAGCTAAAGGCTACATAACAAGAAAAAATGCCGGACAGGAGATACCTTCCTTTGAGCTGTTGGCCAGGGTGGCCCAAGAGTCTCCCAGACATTAGCCCAGCATAGAACTGGGAAAATGAACAGCAGACCCAAATATTATCTAAAGGAATATTGGCAACTGATTGCTGCTAGATGAAGAACAGCTGATCTTCCTAAAACAAGTAACTCCAGATAGGCTGACTAGATTCAGTAGATGAACAAGCACTATTTTTGAGTTGTTGTTGGCCAGGGTGTCCCAAGAGACTCCCAGACAGTAACCCAGCATAGAACTGGGAAAATGAACAGCAGACCCAAATATTATCTAAAGGAATATTGGCAACTGATTGCTGCTAGATGAAGAACAGCTGATCTTCCTAAAACAAGTAACTCCAGATAGGCTGACTAGATTCAGTAGATGAACAAGCACTGAAGAATGGCTGGGGATGCTGACAAGACAATGGAGAGTAACAGTGATTACACAGTATATGGGCTCCAGTGTGTGGGGTGGTGGTATGGGAAGGTGCCATTTGGGAAGTGGGTATATAGATGAGTAAGTTTCTTTGGGATGTTCTGTATGAAATACACACAAAAAATCAACAAAATTGAGTTATATTGAGGAAGAAGCATAAAAATTGCTCCATGTTAATTAGTAGTGGTGAAACACATTACCATTCAAATCTACCTAATGACTTTATAACCATGCTCAGGTGGATCTCAGAAAATAATCGACTGTGACTACTAATAATCAGATACATAAAGATTAGAGACACATGTGCAAACATCTAAGCGTTAGTAACATTAAAAATGAGTTTTTCTTAACCACTGATCTGTCTGTCCAGTGGACTTGGGTTTGACTCCCAGCATCCACAAGGTGGCTACAAACTGTCCTTAACTCCAGTTCCAGGGAAATCCAAAGCCCCCTTCTGACCTCTGTGGTATTGCACGACTTGGATGCACTCACATACATGCAGACAATACACTCATACATATAAAATAAAAATAATAAATAAAATGTTTTCTAAAAAATGAGTTTTTCTGTTTGAAACAGTATATTTTAAAATTAAATGGAGATCTTTTTTAAAGGTTAAAACCTCATTCAATTTTACATCTTATACTGAGT
>NW_008339767.1:1517864-1523175 GCF_000622305.1 Nannospalax galili
AATTCTTGAATTCTGTAATGAAATGCCTCTTTTAATCATGTGGTAATTAAATAAATAATTTTTAAAAAATAAAAATATTTTATTTAAAAAAATGCCAGGGCTTGCTCATCCACATATGAGGTGGATGTAGGCTTGCTTATGTGTGCTAGGCCAATGTAGGCTTGCTCATGTCTTCTAGGTAATATACTTCTTATTCCTGCTTCTCTCACCTCCTTAAACCTTTAGTTCTCAACCTTTACACCATGTTATTTCATACTACATACATTCTGCTCTCCCCTCTTATTGTACTTTTTACTTGGACTGCAAGATCATAGATTCCAAAGTATCTTCCTCATGCAGAGAATAAGGAAGAGATTAGGGACAAGATACATCAATCAAAGACTTGTAGCCATGGAATCAGTTTCTCTAACCAGGACCAACCTTCTAATAGATCATGGAGCTATGACATACTAATAAATTGATGATGCAAGCATTCTCATGATCTATCCAATTTTCATTAAGATCATTTTGATTAGTTGGGATCAGTTTGCCATTGGAAAGCTTAGAGGAAATTGCAGAACCTCTGAAAACATATGAAGGAACATGAATCTGTCTCTAAGACATGTTCCTTTTTAGTAGGAAAAAAACACACAAAATAATAATTTTGGAGGTTTTGGTATTTTAAAAAATTGTTATTTATTATTTTTATTTTATGTGTAACAGTGTATTGCCTGCATGTGTGTTAGTGTGCCTGTATTGTGCAATGTCTGCAGAGGTCAGAAGAGAGCATGGGATGCCCTGGAACTGGTCTTTTAAAAACAAGGTCTCCATTTAACTCAGCTGGCCTGAAACTCACTATGTAAACCAGGCTGGCCTCCATCTCACAGAGAACTGCCTGCCTCTGCCCCCTGAGTGCTGGGATTAAAGGTGTGTGCCACCACACCTAGCTATAATTCTGTATTAATATCTCATTATATAAATGTCACAGTAGCAAGTGCTTATTGGGCACAAATGGAATTTAAAAATAGAAAATGAAATATATATTATCTAATATAAAGCTAATGGGCACCTCCAACCATATTTCCAATATTAATAGTTATTTCAATACTTTTAAGAAGCTTACGGATATCCAGAAACTAATGGCTAAAATGTATTTGAAAGGAATTATCTGCAATATAAGTGAACTGAATTAAAAATAAGTTGCTATTTACATGATAAGTTTATATGCTAAGTTAATCTACTAGAAAAATGATAATTATAGTTTTTAATACTAATATTTAGAAGAATAAAGAAACTTTCACTTTTACTGGCATGAATCATAGAATATTATTGGTGAAAGGTACATTAGAGATCAAATAACCTTAACATATCATGTTATCTTAATTATTATGTATGAAAGTGCTGAGTTGGTATAAATTATGTGTAGAATTAGTTTCATTTTGGTTTCTTAAATTCTGAGACTGTGAGGCCTTAGGTCACAGTTTATGCTCTGTTAGTTTAATCACATGATTTCTCATTTATTGAGGTAAAATAAAAAATCTCCTTAATATAATTAATGTGCGAATTTCCTCTCTATATTACTCTGGAGACCCACAGAGAAAGTAGCTAAGCATTATATTTACAAGTAAACCTACTTATGAAAATATCCCATAATATTTTTAACAGTGTTATCTGATAAAAAAACAAAATGCATGTGAAATATTTATAGTTACTATGATTTTTTTTGTCTTTCTGAGACAGGGTCTCCCTGTAGCCTGAACTGTCCTGGAACTCACTATGTAGACCAGGCTGGCCTTTAACTCACAGAGATCCACCTGCCTCTGCCTCTCAAGTGCTGGGACTACAGGCATGTGCTACCACACTCAGCAATTACTATGAATTTTATGTAACAGCAGAATATTATGCATTTGGCAGGATAACTGTGTAACCAGTTTGACATTGTCACCAAACTTAACCTTAAATAACTTTGCTGACATAGCTACTAGACTCCATCATTACAAGAACAACAATCACAGCCACAAAATATGTTATTGGTGCAAGATCATTTGATTAGTTGACATGTTTAGTGACAGATCGAGAAAGGCTATTCTCAGCTCCAAATAGTGATATTTTCTTCATTCCTTTACAGTCCCTTTCATAATGGGAATACTATTTCAGAAAGTATTGGTATACTTAAAGTAATTGTCTTGGTTTTGGAAGAACATATATATGTCAATAGGTGCATGTCATACGGATTTGGAATGTATTAAAACTATTAAAGATGCCTTCATCAATTTAAATTAACATTGTAAAAAGTGATATTATAAATATAAATGGTAATGCCAGGCATGGTGGATCATGCCTTTAACCCCAGTGCTAAAGAGGCAGATGGAGGCAGATCTTTGTGAGATTGAGGACAGTCTGGTCTACACAGTGAGTGCCAGGCCAGCTGTGGCTACAGGGAGACCCTGTATCAAAATAGTACAAGATCAACCAGGTATTTTTGAATACAAATTTAAACTCAAGTTTTAAAGGTGATGAAGATGAATTGGTAGACATGTTAGGAAAATTATCCTTGGTTAAAATCACAAGTGAGGAATGGGAGTATAATTAGTGATTAGTAAGCATTTTTCAGAGGTAAGGATAGTCATGTGGGAAGCAGTTACTGGCCCACTACATGTCTACTTTGAAGTCTAATTATGTCAGGGAATGAGATATATTATAGTCAAACTCTAGGAGGTATATTACACAAAAAAACGAGATCTGGAAAAATGTATTTTGGCTATAGAGTAAAACTTTTACCCAGATAGTAAAACACTTTTAGAACCTCTCCAATTACCCGGAAATTTGCATTTTCTACTCAATTTCCTTTTTACCCTTCACAATTGCCATGTTTTTGATAACTAGGGCTATTGCCTTTTTGCATTTCTTTATTTTCTTTAGTAATAGATACTTAGATTGTAATTATGACTGAATAACCTAAAAATGTATTTGCAGTCTGTTGTAGTGCTGATGTACCCATGTGCTCACTTTAGGGCAATGGTATCTAACAGGAAATTGAAAGAGCAAGTGATGGTTTGCAATGTTGATGGTACATTTTGGGATAAAACACTTGGAGATGACAAACAAAGCTGAAAGGAACCTGGATCTCTAACTATTTTCAAGCAATAAACAATTTTCACTAGAAAAGAGCTCATAGTTTATGTTCTAGGTAAACATTAATACCACTTACGTTGTAGTCTTTTGTTTCAGCAATGTTGCTCAAACACTAATGGGGATAGAACTTAGTAGGGTTTTCAGCAATGAAAGTTAAAGACTCCCTTGGGGTTTACAAAGAAGGCAGGCAGAATAAAAGTATATCCGGTGCTGGTGTACTTAAGACATTTGTTGTCTTGGAGAACTCATGCAGTTGCTGGAAGTAATTGAGAGTCAAACTAAATGCGTTTCAACATGTGGCCTGGGGGGGTGGGGGGAAGGGGTTGGAGAAACAAAAAACATTCTGTTCCTTGTGACTTCTAGAACTATCCTGTAAGAAAGAAATAAGCACAGTCAAGAATCTGCAAGTGTGCCAGCCAATTTAGACATGAGGCTCCCTCTACTTATGGCCTATAATCTAAACTACTGAGAAAGTCAAGAGACTCAAAGGGATGGAAAAGTCAATGTTTCTGTACTCTAAACAGCAGGTTATGTGACTGCCACATGGAGACTTTCCTAGTGAGACACAGCAAGGTCAGATTCAAATACATGAGATTTCATTTGCTCTCCTCCCATCTGATCCTATGTTTTCTTTGGTAACTACTCATGAGTTTAGTGAGATAGTGATATGAAAATTAAGTGATTATAATTGCTGCTCAAATAATAATTAATTCTTTCACTGAACATTAAGCAAAACAATACAAATGAGAAAAATTAGGGAAAGGTATAACGTAATGATCTGCAAAGAAAATGGCACATCACTATTTTTAAATTAATTTTGTAAACATTTTATTTGACAAAAATAATTGTACATATTTGTTTTTAGAGCTCTTTTGATATATGTATGCATTGTGTAATGATCAAACAATAATCAAACAATGACTAACATACGTGTCACTTAACACATTATTTTTATGTGGTCAGAACACTGAAAAGACTCTCATCTTTTTAAACATGTACAGTACTTGGGGGCTGGAGAGATAGCTCAGCAGTTAAGAACACTGAATGTTCTTGCAGAAGACCTGGGTTCAAATCCCTCACCCAGATGGCAGCTAACAACTGTTTGTAACTCCAGTTCCAGGGATCTGACAGTCTCTTCTGTCCTCCTCAGGCATTGCATGACATGGGAGCACTTACCTACATGCAGGCAATACATGAATACACATATTTTTTTAATTATAATAAAATATTTTAAAATGTACAGTACTTGGTAAATGTAGTGAGCCCTAGTGTAGTAGAACATCATGGCTAGCTGGATTTTAACTATCAAACAAAATAAATTGTTCTTCCATTCGTTTTTTGTTCCAAATATCATGTCCTATTGTTTATATCTTATGTTGCCATGTGCAGTCTAAGAAACATCCTGACCCAAATCGCCTTCAGCAACGTTTAAATGTGAATCAGGGCTAGAAACTGAATGTTGTTTATTAAATATCTACTTGTGTACTAATGATCGTTTTTTAATAACTTGATTTTTTTAGGCATATTAAACTTTGGACATGGCTTTCCCCTCTTATGCCAAAAGTTTTGGACATTAGAAACACATCTGTTTTATGTTTATTTATTTGACAATAAGCATGCCATCAGTGTAAAGCTGGTACTAAGAAGTGATGATGAGATAAGTAGAAAGACAAGCCAGGCCTGATTGCAGAGCCTATAATCCCAACTGCTTTGGAAGTTGAGGCAGTGAGTTCAAGGCCAACCTGGTATATACAATGAGTCCAAGGTAAGGCTCAGTAATGTGAGCCTCAGATCCTATCTCAACAAATAGATATATGATAGAAAGATTGATGGGTGGAAAAATAAGAAGATACAAAGAAAAAAAGATAGAGAATAGATAATAGATAAAGGATAGCTAGATAGGTAATAGATGATAGATAGATGATAGATGATAGATAGATTGATAGATAGAGATAGATAGATAGATAGATAGATGATAGAGAGTTGACAGATTGATAGATGATGATAGATGATAGATAGATAGATAGATAGATGATAGATAGATGATAGATTGATCTTTAGATAGAAAATAGATGCATAGATAGTGCTGCAGCTTATTTCAGAGAAGCCCTTTGTTCAATTTAAAACATGCTCCCACAAAGCACATAAAACAGAGGGAGAGAGAGAGAGAGAGAGAGAGAGAGAGAGAGAGAGAGAG
>NW_008339767.1:1523192-1529255 GCF_000622305.1 Nannospalax galili
ACTAACAATAAGAAAATACAACAACCTTAAAATACATAGGCTTATGACCATTAATTAAGATTTTTCAGTTAATACATTTATATCCACAGTTAATGAATTAAATTCATTTTACCTTTTATTTAATCATTTTTAGTGGTTTCATCTACTTTTTCAAAATTAAATACCTTGGCAAGTCCATTAAAATTTCTGATATTTAGACAAAGCAAGAGAGAAAGAGACAGAGACACAGAGAAAATTAGTGTAGCCATCCTTATTAAAAGACAATCTAGGGGCTGGAGAGATGGCTCAGCGGTTAAGAGCACTGGCTGTTCTTGTAGAAGTCCTGGGTCCATACAACAGCATTCACATGGCAGCTAACAGTCAACTGTAACTCCAGTACCAGGGGATCTGACACCCTCTTCTGTCCTCCATGGGCATTGTATGACCTGGGTGTACTTGAATACATGCATGCAATATACATATATGCATAAAATAAACAGAACAAAATGTAAAGAAAATGTATAGTTACCAAGTGAATGGTAGGATGTGGAATATTTATGTATATGAGTCCTTCAAAAAGCATTAGCTTCTTTTTGTTAAGCTTTAGGTAATGATATGTCATTTAACTATATGACCTCAGCAAATGTTAATATATGACCTTTTCATTAAATACAAATTTGTCTTAGAATATTTGAATATAAATAATATACAAATAATATTTTATACTGTTATATCAGAATGTGGATATGAAATATGTTTTTGAAGAATTATTATCAGGCATAGTAAGTGCAGAAATAATCTCTGCCATAATCGGTCTATGTGTCTTTCATAACTTCATTAGCATGCCCCTATGCAACATGTGTTTTAAATAGAATAGTTAAATCAAATATTACTTAAAATCAAAGCATGGCCTTTTATAAATAAGACAATATCATTTCATATAAGAATTATATAAGTTAATGCCATCAGATGATTTCCTTGGTGCAAATGACATATAAGAATTATATTATAAATTTAATGGATCTATTGAAAGGACACCATATTTATTTTTTTATTGATTCCAGAATTTCATACAATTATTTTGATCACATGCAAAACTCCCCCCCTGCACTCCTCCACACGTCTCCTCACCAATTTCATGTAATTCATTATCTGTCCTTTTCTTTTTATTTGTAACACTTGGTAGGACACTATATTTTATTTATGTATTTATTTATTTTTATGTGTAAGTTCATATTGCCTGCATGTAGGTAGATGCACTCATGTCACACAATGTCCACGGAGGTCAGAAGAGGGTGTTGGATCCCCTGAAACTGGAGCTACAGACGGTTGTTAGCTGCCATGTGAGTGCTGGGAATCGAACCAGGGTCCTTTATATGAGCAGCCAGTGCTCTTAACTGCTGAGTCATCTCTCCAGCCTCAGGACATATTTCACAGTCAGTTCTGCATCCTTGTTTTTTGTTTATTTACCTTGTTTATGCCACACATCAATTTCTAGACATCAAGATATTTCCCAACATAGCCAGCAATGGTGGCACACACCTTTAATCCCAGCACTCAGGATACAAAGGAAGCATATTTCTGTGAGTTCCAGGATAACCTGGTCTACATTGTGAGTTTCAGGACAGATGGGGCTAAAAGGAGACCCTGTCGCAAAAAGACAAAAAAAAAAAAAAAAGGATATTTCCCTATATAACCAAGCTAAAAAAGTAACACATCTCTGCTCATATTAGTCTCAACTGTTATCATTCATATTGATAAATTTGATACATGAGAATGGAAAATTTAACACTTTGTGATCCTTTTTAAAGGGTGTGTGTGTGTGTGTGTGTGTGTGTGTGTGTGTGTGTGTGTCTGTGTGAATATGTGCACATGGGTACAGGTGCCCATGGAGTCCAGAAGAAGGTGTGGGATTCCTCTGGAGCAGATATTACAGGTGGTTGTAGGATATCTGATGTGGTGCAAGGACCTGAAATCAAGTCCTCTGCAAAAGGAGTATGAGCTCATAACCACTCAGCCATTTCCCCAGTCCCTGTAAGGCTTTTCTGAGCTCCTCATACCATTATATGATATAGACACCCAAAGATCTCAAAATGGTTTCTTAAGCTAAATTTATAATAAAACAGACATTATCTGAGAAGAAAATATGTGGTAAACTCTCACAAGTAAATAATGCTTCTTTGTGTGGAAATTAGACTACATAGGACTGGGGAGATGGCTCAGTGAATAAGTTGTTGCCATGTAAGTGAAACTGAGCTCGAATCCCCAGATCCCTTGTAAGCCAGGGTTGTAGCAGACACCTATAATCCCAGTGATTGTAAGGTGACATTGGAGAACCCGCAGAAGGTGAGTCTAGCTAGTCTAGCATACATAGTGATGAACAATAAACAGAGCTAATCTTAAACAAGGTGGAAGAAGCAGAGCAATACCAAAGTTGTCATCTAACACTCACACAGGCACCATGAAATGCAACCTCACACTCACACACATTAATGTGCAAGTAAACAAACATAAATACACACACATTACACTGACATGCACACATGCAAAAATAATTAGAAAAATGAAAGTAGATTATGTTCATGACCTCTCCTTCTTTTTAAGATTTTTTTTGAGATTTTCATGCATCAGTAGTGTATTTCCACCAATTCTAACTCTCCACTCAACATTTCACTTACTTCCATGTCCCCAACTTCTTCTCAGTATCTTTAATTTCTTGGTTATTATTATTTCATATACATACAATTATACTATACATATATTTAAATATTTATATATTTGAATACATATGTATACCTATATATAATGCACTGAGTCCATTTAGTGGTGCTCCTTTATACACATGTTTAGGGCTAACCATTGTGATTAGAGTCATTATCAGAGAGTTCTTCCATGGAGAAAATTAATTCTTTCTCTCTTAGCATCCATTGACTACTTTGGCCCTTTATCTAGAGCAGGAACCTTGTGATATTTTTCCCATTCACATTGGCATGTCTACTGGTTTGGTTGTTATGAAGGTTGCTGGTTTGGTTGTTAGACAACTCTATTGTGGAGATTTCATGGATACAGCTTCCCTATCATCTGTGGAATGTATTATGTAGCAGTAGCTAACCTGGTCTTCTGGTTTGTACAATCATTCTGCCCCCTCTTCTGTCATGTTTTGTAAGCCTTGGATGTAAGGGTTTCATTGGAGATGCACCAATTGAAGCTAAGCACCACACAATCATTTACTGTCTGCATCTTGATCAATTGTGGAACTCTGTAATAGTATTTATTTATTGCAAAAAGAACCATTTCTGATGAGTAGTGAGGTGTGAATGTAAGGGTAAATATGTAACTTGGCAATGTTTACAGTACCACTTATGAGTTTCCTCCTATTTATGGGTCTTATGTCCAGTTAAAGGGCTGTTGGTTAGCCACAATATAAAGTGCCACTATTGCACCAGTAGATACAATTTTCTGAGCCAGATGTTACCTGAGGGAGGTTGTAAATGTGCAAGTGACCGGCAGGGAAGAGAGGAGGGAGGGACGTGCAAGGGACCATGATTTGGGGGAGGAAGTCAGTGGAGAAAAGATGGCATGAGTAAGGAGGTATTGGGGGGAAGGTGGAGATAACAGGGGCACTGTGACTAGAAGGGAGGGAATAAGGAAGCCAGATGGGAGAGAAAAAAGTAGAGATGAGTGACTCTGGGGCCAGGTGGGGGGGGGGGGTCTAGGTAGCTGTAGAGGGAAAAGTGATGCCCTAGAAACACTATGAGAAAGGCACGTAGAGTGTTTGAACATTAATGCCTATGTACACCTGGGAGATGCTTGGCTGAGAATGCAGTGCCAGAGAGAAGAGACCTCCATTAAAGTGACAAACATGCCGTACAGCACTCATCAAAGAAGCTATTTTTTTTGCAACAGATGGAGGCTTCTGCAGAGTTGCACATCTGGTCAGACCCAGAGAACATATGCCTGAGAGATGCCCAGGGCTAGGTGATACATCTGCAGTCAAATCTCTACAACTAAGGCTCATGAAACATAGTGGAATAAGGGGAAGTGAGAGGCCTAATGTACCCCTCAACTCTCACCAGTGAAGCTTCCATGTACATCAGAGTGTGATGCACACAGAAGGCCACAACTGGCCAAGTTTTGGAGAATAAGAGTCTGTAAAGGGTAAGATAGGACTCCTATATGGAACCTTATTCCCCTGCAGCACAGGGACCATTGCCAAAGAGGAGGTAGAAAGACTGTAAGAGTTAGGGCTGGTTCTTGAACACAGGGAGGTGGAGGCAATTAAAAGGTAAATAATAAATGGAAAATAAATCAGGGCAGTCTAACCTAAATTTGATCACTGGTGTGGTCAGTACAAATATGTTAGAATTGAATGCTAGCTAAGGAGCCTTCTCGCATTTGGGAGGGGGCAATGGAGGGATGCCAAATTTCATTTGAATTTTGTTTAAGCAGTTATTTTGTGTTGAAATTTACCAACACTAGGATATTTTGATATCCTATATCAAAATATGATATGATATAATATAAGAACTAAGCATAAGGTCATTTGAAATAGTTTGAAAGCCTAAAATTGATGCAAATTTCTTTTCAATATTATTCACAACTGACAGAATAGAAGCATTTCCTATTGTTTCTTTGCTATAAAAGCAGGTATGTTTACTTTCCAAATTTAAGAGTATTTTCTTCAAATATTTTTCAGAATGTGTTTAACAGCGAGATCATCCTAATGTGCATAGAAGTATTTTTAAAATATATTAAAATGTATTACAATATAAAGACATGCTACAGTGAGAATCCCTCCTGTTTACAGCATGTAGGCTTGAAATTTGAAGTGTTATTAATGTCAGACCCTTCAGAAATATTTGTAGTCTAATGAAGCTATTTTCATTGGCTATTGTCACCTAAACAAAATGTTATACAACTTTGCCAAACTTGAATAAACATATTTAAATTTAGTTGCACAAGTCTGTAAGGATTTCCTTTTGTTCTACACTAGTATAAAATTTCAATACTTTGCCGGACGTAGTCATGCATGCCTTTAATCTCAGCACTTGGGAGGCAGAGGCAGTTGGATCTCTGTGAGTTCAAGGCCAGCCTGGCCTACATAGTGAGTTCCAGGAGAGCTGGGGCTACAGGGAGACTGTCTCAAAAAAACAACAAAATTTTTTTTCAATATACATTAGTAGAAGTGAATTAATTTTAATTAGTAAACGTAGTTAAATATTAATTGCACTAACCATTATACACGAGTGATTATATTCTAGCTTTGATTCTGTTGCTTTGATAAAATACTCTGTTTAAAAGAGCTTAGGGTGAAAGCGTTTATTTTATCTCAGAATTCCAGGTTACAGTCCATTACTTCGGGGAAGTCACAGCAGCAAGAGTTTGAAATGGCTGGTCACATAACCACAGCCAAGCGCAGAGAGAGAATGAATCAGCTCCTTGTTTGGGATCACCTGCCTAAGGAATGGTATCAACTTCAGGATGGGTCCTCCCACATCAAGGAAGGAAAGCAAGACAATCCTTCACAGACATGCCCACAAGACATTTGGTTTTAGATCATCTCTCATTCATACTCTCTTCCCCAGTGATTCAAGGTTGTGTCAGGTTGACAATTAAAATTGTCACACTATGTTAAACATGAAGAAATAGGAATTAAATCAGTTGTATAATTTCAATAATTGCAAGGCTTATAGAATATAGTACAACTCAGTGGTATATTAGAAAACGTTTAAAATCATATTAGTTAATGTAAAGTGGAGTGGTTGTACTGTTTTTCAACTTCCATGGAGCAAATATTTACAACATGGCCCCCTTTGTAAATTTATGCTGTCAACTTGTTGAAGATAGTTTGGCAAAATATTGTAAAATACAATATTCCGTTCTTTTGGGTTGTTGTAATTCAGTTCTATGAAACAAGGGCCCCAAATTTTAACAGTGCAGGTGATTGATTTTATTTGCTAAGCCAAAAAGTACTTCCTAATAAAATATCTCTCATAAGTGAATTTCTATGTAACACGTATAAAGAAATATTTTCTAATGTAAAATACACAAATCTTAGTTGCACTTTACAAATAATGTTATAAA
>NW_008339767.1:1529427-1553195 GCF_000622305.1 Nannospalax galili
AGTTTTTATAAGTCTAAGATTAAATATTGTGGTACCTATAAATAGAGTTGTGAAAAAAATGGCTGTTTTAACAATGAGAAAGTAGCTACAAATATATTTTTAAACACAGCAAGAGATTTTGAAATATTTAGTTCACAGACAACCATACATTGTAGTTATTTGGACAAAATTTAGATGCTATCACTTATTTTTAATAATGCTCATCTTGCCGGGCATGGTGGTGCACGCCTTTAATCCCAGCACTTGGGAGGCAGAGGCAGGTGGATCTTTGTGAGTTCGAGGCCAGCCTGGTCTACATAGTAAGATCCAGGACAGCTGGGGCTACAGGGAGACTCTGTCTCAAAAATGACAAAAAAAATAAAATAAAATAAAATAAATAATAAAAATGCTCATCTGATTTTTGATTTTCAGATTGAACTTTGATGTGGTTTATTGCCTTGTTAGGATTAGCAAAGCTGGAGCTGCTTTTCCTTTAGGAATAGCTGTCACCCATCAACAGTAATGCTGAGAAATCATAGCTCACCTCTGAGCTGGCCCCCAATATGATGCCAACGAGTTACTATCAGCTTCTGTCTCACTGTGGAGATTCAGAAAACCTTAAAGGAAGGCAAAGCCTGCATTGGGTGACATCACAAAAGGTCCGCTGTCAGAGAAGAATTACAATGTAACTGACTTTGTTTAATGACACACTCTAAATTTCTTCTTTTTAAATGTATCTAAATGATATTCCTTGGGAGACATACGTATGCAGATCTTTGCGGATTCAGGAGAACTATCTCACAAATCAAATATGCCATTTGGTTTATGGTTCCTAGATTTGAAACTCAGTATGTGTGAGATTTAATATGCTGCCTGGGACTAAGAAATAGTGATTTCTATTACTTAAATTATACATGCATATATAAATACATAAACTGATGTGTCAATGTATATGTCTATCTAAATGTATATTAATACATGTATAAGTATAGTAGCATATATTTTCTATGGCAAACATTTGATGAATAACTATAAAAAGTTTTAAAACGTATTAGGAACTGAAAGAAAAATAAATGCATATCAAACAAAAACATTTTATTTTATAGTATAGAACACTGACACATACAATAGAATTGGGGTTGCTATCTGAGGTAGTGGGGATAGAAGGAAAGGTAGAATTTAAAAAGGCTACAGGAAGACACAGTACAAGGGATATACTTAGAACTTTAAGTGAGGAAAAGAGTTGTGGGGAAACAATTCCACTAGGTCTAGCTCAAATGAAATGGAGAGTCTATGCCTAAGGGGATGGTTCTCAATACATGGGCAGGATTGGGGCAGACAAGGGGTAAAGTCTTTTGTAAAGACTTTTTATAAAACCTACAAGTTCTAAAGTGCCTACCGATTCACAACCAGGAACTGCTTCCCACTTCCCCAACTGGGAAAATGACACTTGTTTTCTCCTGTGAACACTCAAAAGGACATTGTTACAATAGGATAAAATTAGTAACCAATTCCCTAACTTTCCAGAGAGGAAAATTACTAAGCTACATATGTTGCAACCACATAATTGAATAGCAAGAAAAATAACAATGATTTTGTTTAAAAATATATTTACTACTGATAAAAAATATGTGCAACATATTATTATTACATAACAATGCCTGACCCAGTTAGCACTCAGTACAAGAACACATTTCCTGATTTAGAGATAAGTGCATATTTTAAATAATTTGTTCAAATTTGGGCCTAGGTACTACCACAGACATTTTCATTGTTGAAGGATATTAACTACAGCACTCATCATTTTTGCACAATTTAATGCATAATATTTCACCACCTATATCTCCTTTTATATTTAATCAGATCCCATAATGAGATAGGCTCATATAATTTTTAAATAAAATCATAGACGCACTTAATAAACCCTTCCTACACTGTGGTGATTTTCCCATGCCTTTATTGTAGTGATGTGAAGGAAACTCAAGAGTGCCTTCTAAATTCAAATCAGATTTGCACCAAGGTGAATTGATTACTTAGAGTTAAGCACTTGAGGACAAAAGAATCCTTAGGTAAGCATTATGTCACATGTATTTTTTCAATGCTTAGAACTTGCAAATGCTGAAAAAACTATACTTGAAGTTGTAAATAACCTATTCTATTCCTCTAAAACAAGTAAGCAAAAATCTCTCTTGAGAGTATTCCTTTTAATTTGGGCCATTTAGTTGCTCTACAAAGCTTTTTCTTTCCCCTTGGCTCTTTTTTTCCCTCTAAGTACCTTTTTTCTTTACTGATGGGGATGATGAAGCAACATTTAGTCACATGATAGACACATGTATTTCATTAATTATCTCAAATAACAGTTGATATTGGGAAAGTATGTGAATTGTTTTCCTTAGTTCACATTCTATGGTCCTAGAGCCTCCATTTAGGCTATTTTACTTTTTGTAGCAATAGTGTTTTGTTCTCATTACTGCAGATCGGACTTCCCTTGAAGGTCATCTATTCCTTATCATGTGCTGAATAAATATGTTTACATGGCATAGGAATAAAGCTGTGTACAAAGAAAATATCTGATATTGTTGCTAAGTTGTCACTCCAATAGTCAGGTATGCACTTCTTAAATTAATCCAAATATTAAAGTTGGAGATACAAGCAACCCCCAAGTTCCTGCAGCAGAAAAGCATTAAAATGCGAATCTAGCCTTAAATTGCTGATGAAATTAGGTTGCATTTATATTGTGTTCCCTTTACTATGTTTTGTTTTTTCCAGACACTATAGCATTGTCAAGTGAATTGACTATCTTCTATCTCAGTTCAAAGCACAGCATTTGCTACCACATTTGAAAGCATTCCTCTGCAGCTTTAAAAATGGCACATTTAGCAAAGGACCTTGATAGCTCTGGAATACACTAGCAGCATTCCTTTCTGTTTATATATTTCTCTAAAGGGAAACCCAAATATCACCTATTATGTAAAAAAGGATACATTTTAAGGGTGTTCCACTTCCTAGCAAGGGAATGTGGGGTGTGGCCAGAGTTGGCCAAGTATTCCTGTGATTCTTCCAAATCAATATAATTCAAATTAACATCCTATATTTAATCTAATTCCCTTTCAGCCATTGTCCCCTGGAAGACTAATGGTTCATTTTAATTGTCAATTTGACACCATCAGCACCTGAGAGAAAGGCTCTGTGAACTTCCATAAGATATTACCTTAATAATGCTAACTGATGTGGGAGAACCTGCCCACTATGGACAACATTGGGCTTGGAATTTGTACAGTATGAGTGGAGAGAGCACTCTGAGAACTGGCATGCATTTGATTACTGGTCTCTTCTGATTGCAGACAGGATGTTACCGGCTGCATTGGGTTCCTGGTACCTTGACTTCAGCACCATGATGGAATAAAACCAGGAACTGGCATGTGTACTAAATCCTTTCTCCCTTAACTTGCTTCTGTTGGGGTATTTTGTCATAGAAACAGGAAAAGAAGCTAAGACAGTAGGTATCTCTAATAATGAGTTTTAAAAAGATAGTGATTTTACCAAATAATTGATACTAATTAGAAGATCCTTAATACACATAATTATCCAATTCTTCCCTTCAATATTTTTTTTCTAGTTGATCACTCAGGTGACCCATTAGCTGAGAATTCACAGGAGTACTATTCAACCAAATTAATTGTCATTTTCTTTAGAGAAGGAAATTAACTGTTTAGATAAATATATTGAGTGTTTCTGTTGATTACAGTCATATTCAGGATCCACTGGCATAGTCTTACCTTATTTCCAAAACAAAACAAATTTTAAAATTTCTTTAAAATTTTTTGTGTCCAAGCCATGTGTGGTAGTATATTTTTATTCCCAGCACTTGGGAGGCAGAGGCAGGTGTATCTCTGTGAGACCTACATAGCAAGGTCTATATAGCGTGGTCTACATAGCAAGTTCCAGGACATCTAGAGCTACAGGAAAACACATAACTTTATCATTCAAAAGTAATTTATGATACACTTCTCAAAGCTTACTATAGGTTTATCAATCATTACCGTTTATTGCTTTGAATAATTTTTGGAACAATATTGAAATCAAGATAATTGTGTAACCAGTCCTTCTTTCAAAGCAGAAATTGGTTTGGTCTCTGTTTCTTGAAGTCTAGTGACTCACATTACTGGGGAGGATTCTAATACGTTGCCCTGTAAGGAAGCAATGCCCCCAGGCACTCTCACTAAAGATGAAGGATGTACAGATTTGAATGTGTCATGACACTTGCCACAAAAGAAATATGCCACAAATAACAGGAAACAGTATGATAAGGAAATCAGAAATGGAAGAAAATATTTCACAAAGGTACTATTAACTTTGTAAATTTATAGGCAGAAATGTGAGAAGATGGTGACTACACCCATTATAGAGCAAAGAATATGATCTATAATAAAATAGCATCAAAATGATAAAGTCTACCTAGCTATGTAGCTAACAATAACTGCTAAAGCTGAACACTTTTTTAATCTCAGACCTTGGAAAAATTCCTGTTGCTGTCTGAGAACTTTTCAGTTTAGCATGTAACGGTATCATTGGTATCTGAATTCAAATGTGCAGATTAGGAGATAATCTGAACAACATTTATTTATGAAAATACTAACATATACCTTCCTAAAAATTGTACATTTCTTCATCTACCCACTTTCATTTTCATTTATTGTATCATTAAAATGTTTTTTGGGGGGTTTCTTTTTGAGACAGGGTCTCCCTGTAGCCCCAGATATCCTAGAACTCATTATGTAGACCAGGCTGGCCATGAACTCACAGAGAGCCACCTGCCTCTGCCTCCCGAGTGCTGGGATTAAAGGCATGTGCCACCATGTCTGGCTCATTAAAATGTTTTTTAAAAATTTGTAATCTACCAATGTATAAGAAATGTGGAATAAGGGGACTGAAGAGATGGCTCATTGGGTAAGAGTGCTGACTGCTCTTATGGAGGACCTGGGTTCAATTCCCAGCACACACATGATGGCTAACAACCATCCAAAACTCCAGTTCCAGGGAATCTGATGCCCTCTTCTGGCCTCTGCAGGCATTGCGCCACACCACAAGGGTGCGCTTATACACATGCAGGGAATACACTCATATACATAAAATAAAAAATCAGTAATAAAACGTATTAAATAAGATATTTTTTTTAAAGGTAGAATAACTCACCAATCTGATGCACTGTGTTCATAGTCATGTCAAACAAATATGAATTAGAGTTGGTAATGTGCTTGGGAATACTTCATAGAATGATATATAACTACAGGGTCAATTTAAGAAAAGTAGGAGGTCGGGGGAAAAAATCAGAAAAAGGTGTACTAAATATATGAACTAAAATTAATTACCATAAGGACTGGAGGGATAGCTCGCTGACTAAGAGCACTGGCTGCTCTTGCAGAGGACCTGAGTCCTGTTCCCGGCACCCACATGGTGACTAGCAAGTGTCCCTAACTCCAAATGAGGGAATCCCACACCCTCTTCTGACCTTTGCAGGGATTGTAGGACACAGGGCACTTACACACATGCAGGCAATACACTCATATACAGAAAACAAAATTTAAAAATACATTTAAAAATTTAAATTAATTACTACAATAAAATTTTGCATACAAGTCATCTTAAGGATGCATTTAAATTTTTATGTGAGGTCTTTTAAATTAATCTGATATTCCAATGTTCCTGCTAAAAGACTTAAAATGTTTTAATTTTGCCTTTTCAGAATTAATTCACCACAATTATTTTATCAGGCTTCAGTTGTGGTTGCATTTTGTGTTTCAGAGGGGTTGTCCACCAATTTGTTTTTCATCTTATAATACAGTAACTTAGTGCATTTTCATACTACTTTTTTTTCATGCAAGTAATTTGTGACAAAAATAAATTAGAAAGTGGATAACAATGAGGTACCAAATCACACCATGGAACATTAAGTCAGAATCAGGAAGACAATACAATGCTTTAACTTGAAAAACTGGGTGAAACATGAAGTTGTAGAACAGGAGTCAGAGACTGGTCTGTGAAAGAGAGGAGCAGCTGTCACAGAGGCTTAGGAAGGAGGCTAGGGGATGTAAAGCATGGGCTCACAACTTTGCTGACAATTGTTGCTAAACAGCACAGCATCCACAGGATGTCCACCAGGCTAGTTGTATATTGTCAGTAGCAGCTCTGGTTGGTCAATGTCTATTTGGTAGCTGTTAAATAGTCTGCTTCTCCTACAAACTCAAGTACCTGTGGTTCATGTGATACTTTCACTTAAATATTCGTTTTCTATTCCATACTCAGATCTAAATTAAATTCTACTGCAAAACACAAATTCTTTAATTTAATTCTTTATTACTGTCTTTCTGATTCATACTTTTTTTCCCCTTGAAATTTCCGTCTAGTGAGAGATTATAGTGTAAAGCTCAATACAGTAACTGGTATTAGTTTCTTTGTCCATTCAATCTTTTCTTTCTAGAGCCTGGCTCATTTCCCTGTTTCACAGTTCATTGGAGCCCTTTGTGATCACTGAGTCCAGTCCATCTTATTTGGGGTTGAGTTTGTGAATCTCACACATTTAGAGTGGTAGAAAGGGATATGTGAAAACTCAGAGCAAAGGCCTCACATTAGATAAGCATGCAACATATAAAAGCAGATTTGACAAAATGAATGACACAGCTTGGGAAGTGATAAATATCAAGAGTACGGTGCCTCTTCTGCCCTTGCAAAGAAAATGTTCACAGTTTATTTTAGCACAAACAACATAACAACGCATATTTTCAGAATGTTATAGCCTTCATAAATAATTCATATGAAAAATAATTTAAATGTACTTGGTATTATGTGTTTGTTAGTTCAGTTTTCCCCAACATGTCATCTGTGGTCCATGCCTCCCCCCGCCATTCTCCTAGACTTTATCACCGTTATTATATTTTTCTCCTTTCATCTCTATGATTTGTTTACTTTCTGATTGCATCTCTTTGGTTTTGTATTTATACTTAGCACTTAGTTGAGTCTTTTAATCTTCAAAGCTCACAGAGGACATTACCTAATTAATCTTCTCTACAGTCTTGCAAAGAAAGTCATTAGTATAATGTCGATATGTTACATGTGGGAAAAATATGGCAGAGGTCAAATGACTTACCAAAAATCCCAGAAAAAGAGAATCCCAGGCTACAGTGAGCCTCAGGCTCTGCCCACTCTGCCTCTGTGCTCTATCCCCTTGCCTCACTGCTCCTGTCTTTTTTGATAATATGTCTCTCCTGATCGCTCATATAACTGATTTTCCTTGATACTTGTGCTGGTTCGATTTTGCAACTTGACACAATCTAGAGACTCCTGAAAAGAAGGAACCTCAGTTTAGGAATTTCCTCCATCAGACTGGCCTGTGGGTGTATCTGTGAGGCATTTTTTAAATTGTTAAATGATGCAGTGCCATTTCTCCTCAGGGGAGCCTTGCAGTATAGTAAGAGACTCTGAGGAGGAAGTCAGAGGAGCAAGCCAGTAATCAGAGTTCCTGCATGGTCTCTGCTTTAGTTCCTGCTTCCAGGTATCTGCCTTGAGTTTCTGCCCTCACTGCCCTCAGTGATCTGTTACATGGAAGTGTCAGCTAAAAAATCCTTTTCCTCCCCAAGCTGCTTTTGGTTATGGTGATTGTCACAGCTACAAGAAGTAAACTAGGGCAATCGAGCACATTTTCTTTCTTTCTTTTTAAAAAATATTTTATTATTTTTATTTTATGTATATGAGTGTATTGCCTGCATGTATGTAGGTGCACAGAGTTGTGCAGTGCCCATGGAGGTCAGAAGACAATGTCGAATACCCCAAAACTGGAGTTATGGCCATTTGTTAGCCACCATGTGGGTGCTGGAAATTGAACCCGAGTCCTCCACAAAAGCAGTCAGTGCTCTTAACCACTGAGCCATCATTCCAGCCTGGCATTTTATTTCTTTATATTTTGATCTTTCACAGTGACCCATGAATTTCCTCCATTGAACAATAGTTCTTTTATATAAATTAGTTCTATATTTCTGATTTTCTCAAGACCAGCTTTGCGATTATCCTACTTCTGTGTTCCTTTTTAATTTTATGTCCTTTCTGATATTTTCTCTGCTTTTAACCTTTCCTTTTAATATTTTGACCTTTTTAAAAGAAATTATAATTCAGAATGAATAAAGAATCTTACTTTTTCTACATAAAATGGTCTCATACATTTATCCTCTGATCCATTATCTCTTTATATATATGAAAAACAGAGCACAAATGTACTTTGACTGTGAAAAAGATGAGTGATTATAACACTTGAAGTTCCAAGCATTTTTTCTACAATCTGTCCCTTCAAATTTTCCTTTTCTGAACTTCCATTTTTTTAATTAAAATATATTTTAATGGGACTGGAGAGATGGCTCAGCAGTTAAGCGTATTGGCTGCTCTTGCAGAGGACCCAGGTAACAACATCTGTAACCCAAGTTCCAGGGGATCTGAATTTCTTTTCTGACCTCTACAGACACTGTATCATATGGGTGCACCTCCCTACATGCAGTCATTATACTCATATACATAAATAATACATGAATTATTTTAAAGATATATTTAAAGTGCAATTAAAGTGTAAGATCGTAAATGTGGACTTTTATGATCTGGACCAAATATAACCAGTATGTGACTCAGCATACACAGTATATAAAACATTTTTGTTATTCATGAAGGTTTCTGAATGACTGCTTGAGGTTAATGCCACCCTGAGGGAAGTAGTATTCTGATGATCTTGGTTATTCAGTTTCATTAGGATTACAAAATTATCATATTAGGTGATTCTGTGAAAGTAATCATGATATTCAATTCATTCCTCAAAATTTTGTTGACAACAGGTAACTAACCATAACTTATCCATAGCCACATTTCTAATTTTTGGGTCCTAACTTCAGAGTAGTTGTTTTAAATTTATGCAAATGTATGTGTATGTGTGTGAGAGAGAGTGACACACACACACAGATGGGGATATCTCTAAAATAGAGACAGAGGCAGTCTTTAAAACAGGAATTGTTATAAAAATTAAGAAATAAATGAATGCAAACTGAGGATACGTTTTTGGAAAATTATACAGGCAAAAAATGGTACAGGCTAAAATCTTAGTTATGTTTTCAAGAAGACATGGTATTGGTTCAAATTACCTGAAACAAGCTATGATATGGAGATTAATTTGCAGAAAATATCTTAAGGACACATTCTTCAGAAATCAGTTGGGGGATGGGAGAAGTGGGACAGAGCAGCTGAAGCAGAAGGGTGGCCCAGTGGTTGGCCTTTGGAGGGTCAAGTGCACCTGCATGTTTCCAGTCTTGAGTCAATGCATTGATCACACAAAGCCTCATCATTGGCAACAGGCTGCCTCGGGGTGATCAACTCTCAGTCTCTTACCTTCTCCTGGAATCTCCAAAGGTAAGTTTCTGATCTGTCAATGTTTCTAAAGCAAGAGCAACAGAAAAGAAAAAGAGGGAAAAAATTGCTGGCTATTATCAGAGGAAAATTATGTCTGAGATTCTGCTCCTATTCCTGGCTTTTAGCATACCACTTATATTTTTTAAGCATTTATGTTGATTACAAGTCAAAGAAATGTGGAAACAAATTGTGTGTGGAGCAGAGAAACTTTCAACTATCAAAGCTCAGAAACAGATAAGCGAAGAGTAAATAAAGCTGAAACAGCACCTTCCTTGACTTTGGGTTTAAAACTGTGTGTTTCAACATAAGGGCTAAGTTCTTGCTCTTTCCAAAGAAACAGCTATTGATCCTGGGAGCTCTGCAGGACAATAAAACATAACAGTTTTCAAAGCCATTGGTGATGAAGCACAAAGAGGCTGAGGGTAGATACAGAGAACCATAAAAAGAACTCAAATGGATGTGGACAGACAGCCACACTCATTATAGTCCCCAATCTGGAGGGAGGCACACAGAGTGGTTCCATACATATCCCTGGTGTTGGAGAAGGAAGGTCAAAAGAACCTCCTCTGTTCTACTCAGCCTTCTCAGAGAAGAAATCAATAACATATTTTTCATCATGTATTGTTGTGTAAATTGGGAGGAAAAATTGAAATGCAAAGCTATAATCATAGTGTTCTAATTATCCCAATAACAGAAACTATGTAATTTAAAACAATATTGATATTACTGGAAACTAAGCAAGATAGAAGCTTAACAGAGGCTGAGGAGTTTGGGCAGAGAGTATTGATCAGATGATGTATTATTGCAATTATACAGGAGGACAATGTTTAAGAAGTCTATTTTGTAGTATGTTGGCTACAGTTAATAATAATATATTATCTTCTTTTTTTATAATTCCAGAGTTTATGCTAGTGTTCTTACCACAGAACTGATAACTATGTAAGGTACACTCTCATGCCTTCATTAGCTACAAGTAGGCAACATTTCATAGTGAACATATACTTTAAAACATCATGCTTTATATGAATTGATGCAACCATATGTGTCACTGAACATACTTTCAAAAATTGAAATTGCTAAAACAAAATTTAAATTATAAAATGCTGAAAAGAAGTGACATGTCTAATCAAGGGAAGTTGACTCTCATGCCCATTCTGTGAACTAGTAAAGTGCTGGTGACAAGTTCATGGCTACAAAATTTGAAAAGATACACAAGCAGCAACTACAAAGGATGCCATGAAGGAACATATCACCATTAGAAGTATCACGTAATGTGACTTCATCTTCTCTGTTAACAGTAGAACAGTAGAGTACAATACTTTCTTATATATTGTAGGAAATGTAACATACAAATAAGGCAATGACATTTCCATCAAAAATAAAAGATAAGGTTTAAACAGAGTTATGCAATACAAATGGGTCAATTTTATCTTCTTTAACCAAATACTACGGTGGGGGAGCAAGGATTAATGTTCACATTAGTCTTAATTATTGAAAATCATTCAGTCTTGGGAAAACTGTAGAGATAATAGATCAATGGAATACAAGTCTTCACTTAGTTTAAAACAGGAGTGACACCTAAATTCATAATGCTGAGGGCAGAGCTTAATGCCAGATGAACAGATATTTAACAAATGATATAAGAAAACATGCTAAGTATTTGGGAAAATACTTACCTATAACTTTGCCTTATAGTCATTTTAAATTAAAATATAACCAGTATTAAACCTAAAACTTCAAGTACAGTGAAGGGAAAAACAGTATGCTAGCAGTCTCGGAAATCAGTGGAGAGTTGATAGACACACCTAAGGAGAGATGACTGCAAATTGATGTAGATGCAGGACACAGAAGGTGGGAAACCCCAGTGATGAAGAAACAGGCAAATTAGATCATCTAGGGTTAAAGGATGTCGTGAAAGTTGAAGAATTAGTAAATAATTTCAGTAGAGTCTTACCTGAGTGTTTCTTTTTTGTATTTTTTAGATAGGACTCCCTGTAGCCCCAGCTAGCCAGAAGTCAAAATGGGGACCAGGCTGGCCTCAATCTCACAGAGATCCACCATTCTCTGCCTCCTGAGTGCTGGGATTAAAGACATGCATCTTACTTACTATCTTTTCTTAAACTGGTATATTTTCTTCACCAATTAAACGGTTAAATTTTCACTTAATTTTCATTATTTCATTATTCACTGCAATGAAATTTGAAAAACAGTTTATTTTGAACTGATTTTTTAATTTAATTTTTTATTTTTTGGAGAATTTCTTATGTGAGTACTGTTTTTACGTCTATTGCTCCATACGCTCCTGTCCTATACCACCCATATCCCTCCACATTCCCTATTAAGTTTCTGACCTCATCTATAATTGTTATAATTACAAATATACACTTACATACAACCACATATATACATGTGTGTAGGTATATATACAACTTAGCCAATTTAGTGTTACTCTTAGCTACATTTGTATAGGCCTGACCATCGGGAATGCATAACCTAACAGGGAGCTTGTCACTTGAGAAGACTTATTCTCCCTTTCTTAGCAGCCATTGATCACATATAGAACTTCATTTGGGGATGACATCTGTGAAAATTACCGTATCCATGTTGGTATATTGACGAGTGCTGTCATTCTGCAGGTTTTGTTCAGGCAACAAAATTGCTGAGATTTCATGGGTGGCAGACTCCCTGCCATGTCCATAAAACACTGTCTAGAGCAAGCATCTTGGTGCCCTGGCTTTTTCAATCCTTTGCCCCCTCTTTCACAAAATTTATTTCCCTTTAAAACTTCTCTCATTTATTTTCAGAAATATGACTGTAGTAGCTCAATAGAGAATAACAGTATACAATTCAATAAAATAATAAATAACCAGATTTCAGTATTGAGTTTTAAAAACATTTGCCTACCATTGCAAATATGATTATGTCAATTTCAGTATGGTCTCTGAAAAATGAGTTTGTATTCTGAGTTACATGTAGCAATATTTCTGCAATGATCTTTTGAATATATTATAGTGTACAGTAAAGGAGATCTGAGGTTGCAGAGAGAAAGGCGCTGTCAATTAGTGGAGCATGAGATGAGACTGTCATGGATTTATTGGGTGAACATAATGTGATCACATGTATCTTTTTGATATGAGGGAGAAAGAGGAAAAAAAAGAGCAGGGGAGGAAAGATGATGAAAGGGGAAGGAAGGAAAAGAGAGGAGGAGGAAGGTGAGAGGAGATAAGAGAGGGGAGGAGAAGGTGGGGGGAGGGGAGGAGAGGAGAAGAGAGGAGAGGAGAGGTATATTCAGGTACACACAGGAGTGAGAGAGAGAGAGAGAGAGAATGATTATTAGATTCAATGTGAGAAGAATGTGCTTGGTATTAGCTTGCTCTGAAAATGGAAAAAGACTATGGAGTCACATCATGTGGAGGGTTTCCAGAAGGTGGATCATGAAAAGAGATACTTTTTTCACCATCTGCATTAGTTACTTTTATGTTGCTGTGATAAAACACCATAACCAAGGCAAATTATAAAAAGAAGAATCCGTGGGGCTTACAGTTTCTAGGGCTAAGAGTTCATCATAGCCATGAGGCTAACCGATCACATCTTCTGGCAGGCAGAGAAAGCAGAGCAGAACTCCAAATCTTTCAAGGCTTAAGAACTCTTAAAGCACAGCCCCAGTGGCCATGCTTCCTCCAGCATGGTCACACCTCCTAAAGGTTCCTCGACAGTGCCATGATCTGGGGACCAAGTGTCCATACTTGGAGCTTGTGGGGGGCATTCTCATTTAAACATCCAGCCCACCTCTAGAAGGAGTGCAGCCTTAGCAGTGTCTCCATTTTAGCTCCTTGAGACCTTTTCATATTTCTCATCTCTAGAACAGTAGAAAAAAAATTTATGTGACTTTAAACCACTAATTAGATACCTTATTGCTGCAGCAACACACAAATAAATCAATTTGAATTAGTTTCCAATTTCAAAAAGAATTGTGTTGTTAATTAGTAGACCGCTGTTATTTATGTTTCATAAAACAAAGATTTCTTTTTCACAATTTCATGTTTCAAGAGAAGTAGCTTAACATAGTAAGTCCTACTGGGTAGGGCTTGATTCTTCTAAGAGTTTGTAAGAAAAATCCTACCATGCTTTCAGGCAGGCAAGCTTCATTATTATAATTGAAAGGAAGGGCAACAGGCGTATCTTCCTAAGAGTGCTCTTGATTGGATAAATCACAAGGTAGTTAATCTGTCAGAGAATCAAGCATCTTATTCCTCCAAAACTATTTAACAAGAACCATTGCCACTAATCAAATACTGAGATGGTTTTTGACACTAGTAATTAATAATACAAATTTGTCTATTGGCATGTAAAATTTTCAGAGTATGTATTTTCTATCAAAGGCAGTTTTTAAATGAATAAATACAAAACAACCTATCACAAAGTGTCAGCAAACACCGTACAGTCTGTGATGATTCGTGGAAAAAAGATTTCCACTATTCTTAATAAATAAATTTAGCTGCTTTCCTGTACTTAAAAAGAAAAAAAGACAGACATGGGATCCAAGGCAAAGAAATGCTGCATTATTTTTTGAAATGTTACATTTCACATCTTGTCAAAGGTGCTACGGATATGCTAAGCAATAGAAATATTTAATTCAACACAAGAAAGCAATCTCGGTAGAAATTAACATTTACTTCTTTTCTCATTAGCACTCTGTCTCATGACAATGCTGTGTACTTTCAGACTCAGAGATGATGAGAGAGAGGCTAGCCATCATTAACTCACATCCTCTAAAATGCTCATTGACCAATCGTAGCAATAAATAGTCATATAAAGCCTCCAAATGGGGCCAGGATTGGGGGCTGCAAAAATGAATCCAGGGAAGGAATCTGTAAATGTAGGTGCCTCCTAGCAACTGTTTCCATAGTTCTGCAAAACACAGCACTGCCATCCCACCTATTCCCTTGCCCTGTTTCCCCTCTCATTAAGCATAATTTTACTCAACAGCAAAGACTAATAAAGCAGAATCTTTTTGTGAACTCTGGATTTCTGTGAATGCCTTTGGCATTTTCTCACTATAGCCAGTTTCTATAACAATTGCATAGATGTACTGAACAATCTCAGAGTGGCTAAAAAAGGTAATTATTTCTTTTTATTATTGTTATAGTGGGTCAATTAAGGGAAATGGAGAGCTGTAGTTTTGCAGATTTACTATAGAGTCCTGTGGAAGGTCACTTTGCTCTGCCATATCTACAAATTCATTGGGTATGTCACAACCTATTATGGCACAGGTAGTAAGAGCTGTCTAGAAGTAAATTGTTTCATTTATAGGAAATTGTTTCATTTTTACCATTTTTAAAATGGTAAAAACTAATGGTGCAGTGTTATGTGAATGAAATAATCTGTTTAATTGTACAAAACCCAGGAAAAATGTAATCTCTGTCTGCTGTATCATAACATGAGCTTTTACAATAAATACATATATGTATATAACAGTTTCTTTTATCTGCAAAGTATACCTTAGGTCCTTCAACCCCTAACGGATGCTTAAAATTACAGACAGAATTGAACCCTATGTGTAGCACACACACACACACACACACACACACACACACACACACACACATTTACTGGATAAAATCTAATACATTTCAAAACCCTCAGTGTCCTACTCCTATACTTTGGGGTCATAATTCGGGAAAATATTTGTTATTTGAGGAAAAGCCCTATGGACCCTGTACAACATGATCTGTACAATAATCGAGGTGACTACTAAATGAACACTGGGAGGATAGCATACACAGTGTGGGTACGTACACTGGACAAAGAGGAAATTTGTGTCATAACTCATGATGGTGTACAGAGCTTAATGACATAGGATTTAATACGTTTCACTCAAAATGATGTGCAATGTAAAACTTATGAATTCTTTGTGTCCAGACTTTTTTTGAGACACGGTTTCCCTGCACCCCTAGCTGGCTTGGAACTCATGATGTAGACCAGGTTGTTCTCTATTTTACCAAGATCTGTTTACCTCTGCCTTCTGAGTGCTGGAAATAAAGACTTGTGCCACCATGCCGACCTATTTCTAGTTTTTTTTTTCATTTAATAATTTCAGATTATCTAAAGTAACTAAAACCTCTGAAACTACAAATGAGTTGGAACTCATAAATACATACCAATTCCATTTATGTTTGGACACTGTATGACTTTTCCTGGAGTAAAACTACAATTTATGTCTTTAGTCGCCTCACCAAAGTTCTTTGTAATTTCTCCTAACACTATCTCTGTCACGTTCTTACCTCTCAATAAATATCAAGTAACAACAAAGCTTTTCCTCTTGCATAATTGCCTGTGTGTTCTCTACATTCATCATTATTTGTTGAAGCATTGTGTTCTGTCACTGATAAAGCAACACAGTCATGAGAGAAAAGTATTCAGTCCTTAAGACTCACCTAGACCATGATGAGCTCATACACACAGTGACATTTTCCTTCACTCTCTTGTACTATGCTGTGCCAGATAGCATTAGTGCCAACTCAACACATCTGGGTTGAGGAAGCCTCAATTGGGGAATTGCCTCCATTGGACTGGCCTGTGTCCTTGTCTGTGGGGGTATTTTCTTTATTGTTGAGTGATGTGAGAGGGCCCAGCCCATTGTGGGTGTTGCCACCCCTAGGCAGATAGGCCTATGTTGTATAAGAAAGCAGGTTGAACATGGATGGACCAGTCAAGCCAATAAGCAGAGCTCCTCCATGGCCTGTGCTCCAGCTCCTACTTCCAGATTCCTGCCCTGAGTTCCTACCTTGGGCTCCCTGATGAACTGTGTCCTAGGAGATACAAGCTGAACAAACCCTTTCCTCCCCAAGTTGGTATTAGTCAGAGGATTTTGTCACAGCAATGGAGAGACAAACTATAATATATGCTTTCTGAAAACCAACCTGTTCTGTGCTTCAAACTTCAAAACTTTTCTCTATGTTAGAAAACATTTATTTAATTCAATATCCTATTTGAGACTTGTCACTTGACAACAAAAGCTCAGTATTCCACCTCTTCCAGAGTGATACCTGCATAATGTCAACAAGGCTCTGCTGAAAACTTAATAACACTAGAAGGAACAGTGATAAAAGTAAGAGCTAAAACCTTTGTTGCTCTCCTTGCCAAGCATTGCTCTAAGCTCACTTGAGTTCCTGGTTTGTGTCTGTAATATCACTGAGATGTTCCCTTTTGTTCATCTCAAGAGTCTCATAGAGAAGGTAACTGAGAGTTACTTAACTCCCCTAAGATTACCTTATGTAAGCATATAGCACTCAGCACATAAGTCAGAAACATCCAATTCCAGATCTCTCAAATTGAACCTCAGTGTTATGCTTTTTCTGTATTTAATCCCCAAGTCCAGATTTAATTAGACATCATCTAGTGCTTTGTTAATCTGAGGATTAGATTCTTAGACAGATACTTCTTTAAAAAAATAGAAAAACCATGATATGTAATCCATGGAATATTTCCCAGTATATTTGGCTGATACTCATTTTCTAGTCACCTTTAACTAACATGGAAGTATTTACACTGAAGGATATGCTACTAAATCTTTTTCAATCATTGTATATGATATTCATGTATAACAGTGTCACTTTGATGCTATAAATATATAGGATAACTGTCAGGCAATATTTGACTCTAAAAAATAAGAAAATTATAAAAAGAAGAAAATATTTATAAATGAGCCAAATGACTTGTTTGGATTAGTTTTACATGAAAATAATTTCTGTTATTATTAAAATCAGTCTGCCCAAACCCTACTGCACGCAATTGAGCATTTAATATTGGGGATCAATACTGTTACCTGGCTGCAAGAAGATTCAAATTTCTGAACATTTGTCTAGGCTTATGATTTTTAAAAAATTATTTTATTTGTTATTTTTAATTTGTGTGTGTGTGTATGAATGTATTGCTTACACGTATATGAGTGCATCCATGATGTGCAATGCCATGGAGGTCAGAAGAGGGCTTTAGATTCCTCTGGAACTGGAGTTAAGGACAGTTCGTAGCCACCATGTGCATGCTGGGAATCGAACCCGGGTCGTCTGCAAGATCCTCTAAAACGCTGAAACATCTATCCAGCCCCCAGGTTTATGATTTTTAAGATTTTTCCTTTGCATTTAGTGAAACAGTATGTGGGAAACCATTTTGTAACTCAGTTACTCAGCTCTTTCCCCCTACTGGAAGTGTAGCTTTTAGGGGCATGTGTGAAATATTGGACTTGATTCCTATTATAGCCTGTTAATTACCTACAATGAAGAATGTGTTATCTGATAATGACACACTGTAAAACATTGATCCACCATTTCCCTGGCACACAGAGATCAGTGTGAATGTCTTGTTTTCAGTGACTGAATTGTCCCAAAAAAGAAAAAAAAATGGGGAGATGTGTTAGGGCCAGCTAACTGCATAAACCCACAATCAACTCCCTATACCAGAAAATAATATGTAAGAAAATTTTTCACTCATCCCCTCTCTGCTGTAAGACCGTGGTGGGTGAGAAATCATATTTACATGGAATCACCAGCAAGGAAAATTAAGTAGCCAGAGCTTAAGTAAACACTATACTGGTTAAATTTACTACCAAAATCTCACATGAGACTGCTGAAAATATTTTTTCCTAAATTAACATATATGATAAATGTCATGTGCTAATTCTAAAAACTATGTGCTAAAGCAAATGTATCTTATGAATACTTGACTCCAAAGAGATAGTAACAACTACATAAAATTATACTGTGCTATTAAATTATAAAAGAGGCTCTAATCAATTTAAATCAAAATTTAAAGATTTGAAAACTATTTTTTCAGATAGGGTCTTCCCTGTAGTCCTAGCTGGCCTGTACCTTGATAGGCTGGCCTTGATCTCACAGAGATCCTCCTGCCTCTGCTTACCAAGTGCTGGGATTAAACGTGTGTAAAATCAGGCCCAGCTGAAGATTATTTTAATTGCACATTTAAACCACAAAACTAAGTTGGTAGAGTATCAAATAGTGAAAATGCTATCATAATTTATCAGGAAACAAACAAAAATTGTATTAGTACTTGTACAGTTAATATAAATTTACTATTTTTCTTTTATGTATTATTCAGTTACTAACAACATATCTGTATCAATAACATTTTGGAGAAAGAAAAATAAACTAATATGAGAAATTTCCAAATTCAACTTTGTATCAACTTATAAATGACTGAAATCTTAAAATAAGCAGCAATCTCTAGGCAAGATTTAATGGTTAGTTATCTTGATGAAACAAATGCACACTCACCAAAACAAATTCCTAGTGTGTCCCAGCCCCACACTGTGAATCATGGTATGTTGCTCCACCCCTGCAATTTCATGGATGTACATGCTGACTGCAGGCTTAAACACAGAAATCATCTTTCTGAATCTGGATGCCTTTATAAGATGGAGAGGACTATTCAATGGGAAAGATAACTTGATGAATTCCACATGTTTGCATTTCATAAACTCTCCTTCCACTTGTAGACCTGAAAACACTTCCTTAATCTTAGATATATTCAATTCTACTGAATCTAAAAATATCTAAATTAATGATTCTCATCTTTCATACTTTAAATTGAATTGGCATGGAAAGCCTATATGAATTCAACTTGAGTTCTCACCCAAAATTTCTGATTCAGCATGTTTGGGGTATTGCCTAAGAATTTGCTGATCTAACTTCAAAAGTGATGCTAATGCTACTAGTCCTATAGCAAAATAGTGAGTTGTTTTGCTTCAGAATATGAGAGTTAAGGAGGAGCACCATAACTTTGGGTGTTCTTACTAACTCAATTGTGATATTGTTTTAGGGAGTTCATTATAGATAAAAGTTTGTAGACAACCTGCAACCTTTCTCTTGGTCCTCAGGAGCCCTTGGGGCCTCTTCCCACCCCCATCTTCCTTTGCATCTCTGGGTGGCACAGCCACCAGCTGCCCCAGACCAGCATCTTTCCTGGGCCCTGCTCCCAGGCCATTCTAACCCCCAAATTACTGAGGACAACTTCTTTTCTGGAGGAATCCAGACCTTATGAGAAAGCCTGAGAGCATCGGATCCTCATCTGACTTGGGCCTCTGTGGGAACTCCTGAAGACAAAAGCAACCTGGCCACTCCAATATAAAATCAAAAGAGAGAACCAGAAGCTTAGAGGAACCAGCATTTCATACCCAAAAAGTAAACCACAAGGCACATAAAGTATACAAAAAGAAGCAGACCTAAACATGAAGGCTTGAGTCTCACACAAGAATTAGAAATTATAAAAGAAATTCACATGTCAAAATCACAGAGAAAAGATAATAATATGAAAAACCAAAATAACATGTCCCGACCAAATACCAGCAGTCCTCTAGAAGAGTATAATGAGAACCCCCTAGAGATAAGGCAGGACATGGAACTCAAAAAGAACAATTATAAACAGGATAAAAGTATATACTGAATTTAAAGAACACACAAAAAAAGAAAGACTACTCTGGCTGAAATGAAGAAGGAAGTGAAACACTCAGTAAGCCAATTAGAAATGACAGGAGAAAGCCTCACCAACAGGATGAATGAAATAGAAAACACAATATCAAGACTGGAAGATAAAGTGGACGAACTAGACCACTCAAGCAAAGATTATGAAAAATTTAGGAAATCACAAGAATGGAATATGCAGGAATTGGGTGACACTATAAAAAGATGAACTTTATGATTCATAGGCATACAAAAAGGAGAAGAATCCCAAGATAATGGCATGGACCAGATCCTCAACAGAATTGTAGAAGAAAGTTTCCCAAAATGAAAGAAAGACATGCCCATACAAATACAAGAAGCATATAGAACACCAAACAGACAGGACCAGAAAAGAAACTCTCCATGGCACATCATAGTAAAAACACTAAACATACAGAACAAAGAAACAATACTGAAAGCTGCAAAAGAAAAACAAAATTTCACATATAAAGGAAAACCATTATGATTACAGCTGATTTTTCAGTGCAAACTATGAAAGCCAGAAGGGCATGGACCAAAGTATTCCCATTTTTAAATGACCACAGATGCCAACCCAGATTACTATACCCATCCAAACTGTCTATTATAGTCGAAGGGGAAAGAAAAGTCTTCCATGACATAAATAGGCTGAAGGAATTCATTTCCATAAAACCAGCCCTTCAAAGAGTTCTGGAAGCAATACAAAGAAATGAAGAAAGGAATGACTATACCCAAGGGGTTGCAGAAAGAAATTCAATGAAGGTATAACTGTGGAAAAGTACAGCTACATCACGAATATAAAAAGAAATAAAAATGACAGGATTTGATACACATCTTTCATTAATAACTTTAAATATTAACAGACTGAATAACCCAGGCAAAAGACACAGATTAGGTGAGTGGATTAAGAAAGAAAACCCATCCTTTTGTTGTCTTCAAGAAACTCATCTCACTTTCAAGGAAAGGCACTATCTTTAGGTGAAAGGATGAAAAAAAATACCAAGTAAATGGTACTAAGAGAAAAGCAGGCATTACAATTCTATTATATGATAAAACAGAGCTTAAACTAAAACTAATCAGAAGAGATAAAGAAGGACACTTCATTTTAAACAAAGGAAAAATAAACAAAGAAGATATTACAATCAAGAACACATATTCACCAAACTCTGGTGCACCCAATTTCATAAAAAGAATACTACAGAACATTAAGACCCAGATTAATCCCAACTCATTAATAATAAGGGACTTCAATACCCCACTGTCTCCATTAGCTAGGTCAACAGGGCAGAGAGTTGACAGAGAGACATCTGAATTAAACAATACCATATATCAAATAGACCTAATAGACATCTACCAAGTATTCCACCCAAGCACCAAAGACATACTGTCTATTTAGTGCCCCATGGAACCGTCTTTAAAATTGACCATATACTGGGCCACAAAACAAACCTCAGAAAATACAAACAGATTAAAATAATTCCATGCATTGTATCAGACCACAATGCAATAAAGCTTAAAATCAATATTGGAAGAAGCACTGATCACCACATGAGCACATGGAGCTAAAACAACGCACTCCTGAATGATGAATGGGTCAAAAAAGAAATTAAGAAAGAAATTAAAAGTATTCCTGGAACTAAATGAAAAGGACAATACAACATGACAAAACCTCTGGGACAAGCTGAAATCTGTCCTTACAGGGAAGTTTATACCTCTAAGTGCCTACAAAAAAAATCAGAAAGAACGCAAATAAACGACTTAACATTGCAACTCAAGAAACTTGAAAAGCAAAACAAATGAAACCCAAACCCAGCAGACAAAAAGAAATAACAAAAATCAGGGCAAAAATTAATGAAATCAAAACAAAGAAAACAATACAAAGAATCAATGAATCCAAGAGCTGGTTCTTTGAAAAGATAAGCAAGATTGACAGATGGCTAGCCCAGGTAAACAAAAGAAAGAGCACCTCCAAATCAAGAAAATCAGAGATGAAAGGGGAAACCACAACAGACACCAAAAACATACAGAACCTTGTAAGTGAATTCTTTAAAAACCTATATGCTACTAAATTTCAAAACCTAAAAGAAACGGACAGACATCTAAAGGCATGGGAACCACCAAAACTAAACCAAGAAGAGATTACAGCTTAAACAGACCCACAACACAAAAAGAAATCAAATATATAAGGAACTCGAAACACAGGTAATCAAAACAGGAAGTAACCCAATTAAAAGATCTGCTAGGGAACCGAACAGAGAGTTCTCAAATGTAGAAGTAAAGATGGCTAAGAAGCCTCTCAAAAGATGTTCAACATGACTAATAATTAGGGAAATTCAAATTAAAACCACTTTAAGATTTCATCTTACTTAGACTGGTTAAGATCAAGAGAACAATTGATACCAAATGTGGGAGAGGATGTGGGGAAAGGGGAACACTCATCCACTGCTTGGTGGGGCTTCAAACTTGATCAACCTCTATGGAAAGCAGTCTTAAAAAACTACAGATGAACCTGCCATTTGACCCAGTTAAACCACTCCTTGGCATATACCCAAAGAACTCATCCTATTGCAGAGACACTTGTACATTCATGTTTGTTGCTGCTCTTTTCAAAATAGCTAAGAGATGGAAGCAACCTGTGTTGCTCAATTGACAAGTGGGTAATGAAAATGTGATTCATGTATACAATGGAGTTTTACTCAGCAGTAAAGAAAGATGAAATCATGAAATTTACAGGTAAACGGATGGAACTAGAAACTGTTATACTAAGTGAAGTAACACAGACTCAGGAAGAAAAAAAAATCGAGGTATGTTCTCCTTCTTATGTGGATCCTAGAACCAAATCCTGATAAGTGAGTATGTATCCAAACATAACTACAGGAACCAGGATAATAGAAAGGAACCAGGGAGTTAAAGGAAAAGAAAGAACCTGAAAAAGAAGAACAGTAGGAAACAGGTGTTAGTAAGGGAGATATGGATAAAAATTGGGTTAGTTTATGAGAGGGTAGAGGGAAAGGTATACAAGGAACCTAGGGGATAAAGGGAAATAAGGAGCTCAAGAGGTAGGACCATAGGAGAAGGGTGTTGTTAAGGGAGAAAGGGGAAAAATAGGGGCACCTTAATTGGGGAAACCATGATGGAGGGGTTACATAATGTGAGAGATAGATAATGCGTAGCTAGTTTTACAAACCAGGGGGAAACATATTAGTCCAACAACCTCCTGACAAGTTACACATACCAGATCAAGAAATGTATGTATAGGCAAGGTTTGTCTGAGAACAATTGGTCTTTGCCCAATATTTATCTACATTGCACACATAATTAAAAGTACCAGATTGGTGGAACTAACCTTCTTGGGTTTTTAACAGACGCACTTTGAGGCCTATACTAATTTGGTCAGAGGGACATAAAGGACATTTTTTGCTCCTTGCCCTTCTAGGTCGACTAGTTCCAGGAGACTATGACCATCTCTCTAAATGTCCTGTAATTTTGGTGGATCATCTGCCCTCTTGATCAAGGAGGCTGAGGAGATTCCATGAGATGGACTTCAACCAGTTTCCAGTCTACGCAGAAGAGGGTCAACACAGAGGAATCATTTCCTCCATGCTTCCAAGTGAAGCCAGGCAGGGTCAAGCAGGACTTTTGACTTATCTTCACATAGATGGAACCGGTAAAAGAAAGGAGCCAGGGGCTCCCCCCAAGCCCATGTGACCCCTGAGGAACAGATCCTCAAATGACCTTAAGAGTAAAAATAAATTGGTTTTTCTGGACCAATTGTATGTCCTTAAACACCCAAAAGGAAAGTATAACCAAAGATTAAAGGGGCCAATATAATTTCTTAAGACTCCATATGTA
>NW_008339767.1:1553323-1575120 GCF_000622305.1 Nannospalax galili
CAATCTTATCTAAAGGAATATTGACAACTGATTGCTGCTAGATGAGGAACAGCTGACCTTCCTAAAACAAAGACCTCTAGATAGGCTGACTGGATTCACCAGATGGACAAGTAGTGGGGAATAACTGGGGTGCTGACAACACAGCGGACAGTAGCAGGGATAAGAGTATACAGGCTCTAGTGGGGGGAGGGAGTCTATGGGAGGGTGCCATCTGGGAAGTGGGTGTATAGTTGAATAAGATGATTTGGGATATTCTGTGTTATATACACACACATATAAAAATCAACAAATTTTTAAAAATGAATTATATTTGAGGAGGAAGCATAAAAATTTACATCATGTTAATTACCATTGAGGTAATAAACATTACCATTGAAATCTACCCTTTGACTTTATAGATATAAACAGGTGCTAAGGATCTGAGTGCAACCGATTATGAATAGTAATAATCATATACATACATACAGGTGAGATACACATGCATCAAGATCTCAGTGTTATTAGCAAAAACAAGTCTTTCTGTAAGAAACAGTGTATTTTAAAATGAAATGGAGAACTTTTTTAATGGCTAAAAACTCATTCAATTTTATATCTTACAGGGCTTATACTGAGTTCAATAGTGTATAACTGTATTAATTCACAGTGAACCTAGAAATTTTATAGCCACTTTTGAAAGAGCTGTATCTTTGCTCTGGAATGTGACATTGAGTATGTTAAAGATGTAATGAAATGCTTCTTCTAGAAAACTTTTAAAAATTTTTAAGAAAAAGTTTGTGAACCCTTAAAAATGTATACTTAAGAAAAGTTACAAGAGTAATTACTAACAAAATTGAGGCTTCTTTTATCATCATAACCATGAGTCAAAATGAAAAACTTCATAAAGTCTAAGAGCAGACTAAATCAGGTCTCCTAGTATTCTTCTTTGTGCTATCAATTTTTCAGATATATGAAATAATGGCAATAGCAATCTATTTTTTTATTTTTCATGAGGAATTCCTGAAAAAAATTACAGTGTTCCCAAAAAACAGCTGAAAGTTTTAGCACTTCATAATAAATCTGTATACATTTGTGTCTTTGAACATCTGGTCTTATAATACACTAACCAATGCAATCAGGAATGAATGTATTTTTGAAGTAAATGCACAGATTATTATGTCAGTTTACATTTCTGTGCATAAATGACATGAAATTTTGGGGGTGAAATCACCTTACACGTTAATTGGTTCAAGAAATATGAATTAAAGATCATTTCTCAAGATGTGAATTTGAATCTTCTTGCCTATACACTATTCAAATATTTTACTTTTCTAAATCACATTTTATTATTTGTAAAAATTATATTTTTAAGAATATATCGCATATGTTAAGTTCTAGCCAGTCAATCATTTCTTTCCAGGTGTCCCTTGGTATATGTTCATCCACTGGAGTCTAGTCATCCTGTCTAGAGTCTCTCCCTTGAAGGAATTCTACTCTCCTTCACCCCATAAAAGTCATTTATGAATAGTTATTTGGCTAGGGTTGGGGCCCACTGCCCATTTCCCCAATCCTATTCTGGGTTTTTATCTGATTGAGTTGGCATGGGACTTATGCATGCTGTCAACATTGCTGAAACTTTATATGAGCAAGTTTCTATATATTAACCTCTGTTAACATATATGAAAGAATATTTGAAATCCCATGAGGAGGTGGGGTGGTGGGTGGTGGGGAGGGGTCTAAAATTGATTAAGATGTAGTAGATAAAATGCACAAAACTCAAATATATTAAAAGTGAAAAAAATCGTAGGAATTGTTCATGGTAGATGCGCCTTAAATAAATGTAGTAAGAATAGGACAGAATGGATCAATAAAATCAGTTTTTCCAGTCATTGGGTGTAAAAGCTATGGATAGAATCCCTTTGGTCCTTAGTCTCATGACTGACATTTTCTTGAATTCCATGGAGAGTCAGAGTTCTGTAAAATGGGCATCTAAAAGGAAAAACTTGATGTGTGGGACACAGTGATTTGCACCCAGATCCCTTCTAAGGACTTGCTGCTTCAACTGCTATTTCTTTCAACGTTCACCTTAACTGAAAAAAAAAAAAAAAAAGATTTTCCTTCTTCATGTTTATCACCTTCTCCTGGGAATCTAATATCCCAAAGAGTTGAAAGGTTCAGAATAAAAGTCAAACCTCACTTAGATCCAACACAAAGAAACTGTGAAGCTCTGTGATTACTTTGGAGGTGCTTATTTGGTCAACTAAGACTTTTCAGCCATCTTACTATTGTAACTCCTCCAATTAGCTTGCCCTGTTTTCTTCACTTCCTTCCATGGTACTGCTCTTAAGGGTACTTCCTACAACTATTTTGATCACTAAACATCACCGCACAGTCAGTTTTCTAAGAGCTTCTCTTCAAGGCAGTAGCAATCACCATAGCCTTAATCGAGTCTTCAATAGATTCTTAAATTCTACTTACTGATGATATACCATAAGTCATATTTTACCTTAATGATATTTTAATTTCACTTTCTTCACAGAAATGCATGAAATAAATTAGTCTATTAACTATATTGCCAATAGAGTACGAACAAACAATGTCCCATTAAGTGATTTTAAAGTAAATCAAGGGAGAGAGCAAGAGAGTTGAGAAGGTATAAATCACCCCTTAAACGGCAAAGATGTTTCTTGTGAGTCTTGCTTTCTGCCTTAAGGGGTGTGTTTTTTGTAAATCCATCATTTCGAATTGATGTGTGTCTTCTGGTTGGCAAGTTTTCCTTTGTTAGGGATTTCATTCAATACCTAGAATACAAAACAATAAAAAAATTAAAACTCTCACCAGATGTGGTGAATCATGCTTATAATCATAATGCTCAGGAGGCAGAGACAGAAGAATCCCTGAAATTCAAGGGTCAATCTATTTCTATTGGGAGTTCCATTCTAGTAAGAGGTACATAGTGAGACACTGTCTCAATCTGCCAAATTCCTTTGGGAGCCCAGAAGATCATGAGTTCGTTCAAGATGTCTGATATCTAGCTGTTTACACTGTTTGATTTGGGTTTGCTTTGATCTGATTGTGTCCTAGTTCTTCCTGTTTTGGAGTAAAAAGCGCTTAATTTCTTTTTTCATTTTAAAAGAGCATGCAGTTAAGAGAGTTTGGATTTTTAAAGAGACATTTTAAAGAGACTTTTAATGTTTTTGAATTTTTGAAGATTATCAGGCATTTAAAGCTGAACTGAGTTTTATGAGATTAGCATGAGATCTTGGGGACAAACAAGAAAGAAAAGATTATAGTTTAAGAGTCGTGTTTCTGTCAAGTTGACAAGTATCAATTATTGTTCTTGATAGCTTTGGTTGTTAACTTGACACACCTGGGAAGAGGGCCCATCGGCTGGGGAATTACCTTTATTGAATTGACCTGTGAGCAAATCTGTGCAAAATTTTCTTGATTGTTGAGTGAAGTGAGAGGACCCAGCCCACTGTGGGTGATGCTATCCCTGGGTAGGTCATCCTTGGTTGACTAAGACAGCAGGCTGAGCACCAGTAAGCAGCACTGCTTCTTGGTCTATGCTTCAGTTTCTTCCTCCGAGTTCCTCCCCTGAGTTCCTGCCTCACTTTACTGGGTTGATGAATTATGAGATATAAACCAAATACCAGCACCACCACCTCCGTGGCCACCACCAAATAAAGAAGCAAAACACAAACAATTGAATACATATCCTATTAGCTCCCGGTAGGTCATGGAATATGGTGAATGACTGACATGACAGTTTAACTGTAAATTATTACTATCAATTATTAATACTAATTAATACTTCCTTAAATATTCCTTATATTTCTGTATGTAGCAATTTGGATAATCAGAAATTCTGAAGAACATTTTGGACACATGCATATGTTCTGCTATGTATATTATTATAAAATATAGTTATTCAAACAACTAATTTTTAATTGGATGATCAGACTGTAATAAGAGTTAAATGTCAACTTTCCCATGAAGCACAAACTTTTATATAGTTCATTAATTACTTATTCTATCAGGGTAGGTCTTTTGAAATAGCAGCAAGTCAGGTTAAATACATGTAACTTTACCCTTCAAATTTTAAGTGTTGCTTTTATTGAGCAATAACATAAATAATTTTTTTTCAACTGGGCATGAAAAAAAGCATGCTTTCTTCAGGCCACATAAATAAAATAAATAGATTCTGAAATTATTGTTTTTATGTTCATGTAGGGACCATAAAATACAGAGATTATCAAATACTGACATAAGTTATCAACCTTTCCTGAATTTATCCTGCATTCCTTCATATGTAACACTTAGATCTTCCAGAGGTCTTATCTTAGAGATGCTATATTTAAATTATGTAGAAACTGTGTTTTCACCTTAGATCAAATTTTACTGTGTTCCTTTATTATATATACACATTGAGAGATAAATACTTATTATTATTCTATGTCTCCAGATTTTAATTATTTTCAGTGCAGCCTTCAGGATTTTCTAGATAGGCTTACTAGACACCAGTGGATGAACTTGTACTGAGAGACATCTGGGTACACTAACCTGACTTGATAGGCCATATGACAGAATTCATGAAATCTGGCGGGGGCAACAGAAGGGTGCCAATGAGGAACAGGGTATAAAATTGATTAAGATTTTTATAGGAAACACACAGATTTCATTATAAAATATATATGAAAATGATAAACTAAAATGAAAAAAAGATAGATGTAGTGGATTGCAGCACTGAGTACTCCAACAGTGAAATGAGTGGCAACTACAGGAGACTCATACAGAAGGTCCCAGCCTAGCAGCTCGGAATATACAGCATGGCATTCACAAAGGAGCCACCAGGGCGCATGGAGAGAATCAACTTCCAAAAGTTGTCCTGGACCTCCACACACATGTTGTGTTATGTGCACACCCATACTCACACTCACACAGCACATGCACATCATAATAAGTAAAAATAAAAATTAAATGTGTATTCTGCAGTTTTGTTAATATGATAAGAATTCCATTCCCATCTATTTCATTTTTCCTGAAAAAAAACTCAGTAAGCTATTTGGATAAAAAATTCTATGCTCCATGTGAATAAAATGAGTAATTTTAAGAGGGATTAGTGTCCTTTAGAGGAAGTACCAAAGATTATATTGAACCTAAGTTTTCTGATAACTGACATTCTGTCCTCTTCTCTAAGCTTGCATCAAATACACAGAATTTATGGTACCATCACTTTAGCTTTTATGATTAAATGTAATAAATAATGTGATATTTGGTTGTTTCCAACTATGCAAAAAAACTGATCCTTCACAATTTCAAGGCCATTCTATGCAAAAATTCTGACATTGCATAAATGAAATTTCACATACTCAGGTTTTTTTTTATTCAAAGCTATATTAATCACTGTTCCATTAATGCCTTTATTAAGAGGAAATACTAGATGTTTATGTACGTTTAAAGCTTGCAATTAGTTAACACGTTCAGTATGCTTACTTTTATATTGCTTTGATTAGTTTCTTGTAACTTAAGAGGATTGATCGCTTCAGACACACAAGGTAGCATTGTGTCGTAAACACTTACCTATTGAGAAGTGATCATTTGGAAACTTGTTATGCTGTCCACTGGTCTGAGAAAGCTATTTACAACACTGAATTTGAGAGTGAGGTTACAATAATAGGTCAGGGGCTCTTTTCTTTTGAGAGTTCAGCTTAAACTCTATTTTCCAGGCATTGGATCAATTTGAGACTATTAGTGTCCTTAGAATTCCACTTAATATTAGGATCACTTGAAAATTAATCTTGATACACTATGAATAAATTATTTATAATACACTCACAGAGTACTGTAAGAAAAAGTATATACCTCAATGATTGTTGAATTAAAGAACTGCGTGAATTTAGATACAGTTTTAATAATGCTATATGGTTGCTAAGATTTGTAAAAAAAAATATGCTTGCTGGATTTCCCTTTTATTTATAACAAAATTAGATGCAATGTCATGTACCTTGAGTCTTATGCATTAATGCACAGCACATTGTCAAAAAATATGCTTGTATAGTATTATGCATTGCTTATATATATAAAAGCACAAAGCTATTAGCAAAAATTAATACTGGGTTGGTAGAATACTAAATGCCTTTATAAATAAAATTTTAAATTAAAAGTAATCAAAAATCATCTTCATTTTTAATGCCTTATGAAAAAAGCTAATATTTTATGGTTCAATTATCTAAATATTTAATCTATATTTTATTGATGTATACTAATTGTCCATATTGTTTGGTTTCATAGTAGTTTATTTCAAGTAGATCTTTTTTAAACCACATTAAAGCCCCCATGGCCTCCTTTGATCCTTTTCCCTCTTGCTCCTTCCCACTAGTGTTTTCCTGTTTTCCAGTATCCCTCTGCATTCAGATAATATATGTAAAGGATTTTTATTCTATACAAAATTAGGATCTACAAGTGAGGAAAACACACAATATTTTCTTTCTGACGCTGGCTTATTTCAGTAAATATAATGATCTATATCATTTCCCATCAAAATTTATAATTTTACTCTTTTTATAACTGATTAAAACTCCATTGCAAGTATACAAAATTACATGTACGTTCACACACACACACACACACACACACACACACACACTGACCATATAGCAATCCCACCAACAGTGGATGAGGGTTCCCCATTCCCTGCTTCTAGAACAGCATTTGGGGTCACTTGTTCTCTTGGTCTTAACCATTCTCTTTGGGGTTAGATGAAATCTTAAAAAAAGTTTTAATTTGTATTTCCCTGATTACTAAGGATGTTGAACACTTTTTTGAGGTTTCCATAGCCATTTTTATTTATTCTTTTGAGAGTTCTCTGTTCAGATCCATAACCTGTTTTTTTGGGGGGGTGGTGGTATTTGTTTTATTTTATTTTTTTGAGTTATCTATATACTCTGTCTGATGCATAGCTGGGGTAGATTTTCTTCCACTCTGTGGGCTTCTTCTTCAATCAATTGGCTATTTATCTCCTTTGCTCTATAGAAGCTTTTTAGTTTAATGGGTTCCCATTTGTCAACTGTTGGCCTTAATTCCTGAGTGGCTGATATACAGTTTAGAAAGTCCTTTCCTACACTTAAATCATGTAGGGTGCTGCCTATGTTTTATTTTAACAGTTTCAGTGTTTTGGGCTTCATGTGATGATGATTCGTCTGGAGTTGTTTTTGTTCAAGATGATAGTTATGGGTCTAATTTTATTCTTTTACCTGGGTATCTCATTTTGCCAACATCATTTGTTGGAGATGTTCTCTGTCCCGCGCTATCGTCTCGCCAGCAAGAACGACGCGGCACACTCAGGATCCTTCTGCAGAAAAGCTTTAATGCATCTTGAGAGGGAGAGCATAAGCTTACAGGGCGAAGACCCCGAATGTCGGAAACCCAGCCCTTATATAGGTTAGTAAGCCCGTCTTGGCAACTCTTGATTGGTCGCAAACTCATCAGCCCATATCACGCCACGAGGTAGGCAGAGACTAGAAGGTGGAAAATTACTTCGGGCATGCGTACTGACTTATTTACTGCTCAGCATGAACCGGATGTGAGCGCCATCTTGTAATGGCGTCTGCAGGGACGGCAGGCGGCTCCCCACAGTTCTCTTCCCTCCATTTGTGTTCTTGGTTCCTTTGGAGGACTCTGATTTAAATACCCACATTTACAGCCACCTGACTTTTGACAAAGGACCCAAAAGTGCACATTAGAGAAAAGATAGCATGTTCAATAAATGGTGCTGGTCAAAATGGATAGCTACATTTAGAAGAATGACCTATCTCTCTCACACACCATGTACAAACCTCAAGGAATAACTTCTCAGCACAGGAAAAACATTTCTGAACAGGATTCATATAGCTCAAGCATTAAATCCAACATTTGACAAATGGAGCCTCATGAAAAGAAATGCTCTGTACAGCAGAGAACATAATCATTCCAGTGAAGAGGCAGCCTACAGAATGGTAAAATATCTTTACCGTCCATACATTTGACAGAGGGTTAATATCTAGAATATATATCACATAAAAATTAAAAATAAAAAATGCAAACAACCCAATTAAAAATTGGGGCAAGGAGATGAACAGGGATTTCTCTGAAATGAAACACAAATGGCTGAGAGATGCTTTATAAAAATTATCGGACTCCTATATGGAGAAATGGGTGGTGGCCCGACACTAGACTGAGAACTATTTGAGACTGATTGCTGCTGGGTGAAGGAGAGTATGACTTACATAGGATCACTGGATGGACTGACTAGACTCCAGTGGATGCATTCACATTGAGGGACATTTGGGTACAAATGCCAGAATGAATAGGACTTGGCATGTATGGCAGATTGCATGAGGTTTGGAGGGGATATGGTAGGGGTATGGATGAGGGAGGATATCAAAATTTGATTAAGAACTGTTGTATGAAATAGAAAAGGTTCAATAAAAATGTTCAGCATCTTTAGTGAACAGGGAAATGCAAGTTAACATTTCTTTAAAATTTCTCCTTACTCCAGGCAGAATGACTAAGGCCCAAAAAAACAAACCAGGACAAATGCTGTTAAGAACATGAAGAAAGGAGAAACCTTATCCACTGCTGGTGAGAATGCAAATTGGTGCAGCCACTATGGAAATCAGCATCACTATTCCTCCAACAGCTAGAAAGTGATCTACCTTTTGACCAACTAGAGCACCGTTGGGCGTATAAACAAAAGACTCTACGCTATACAGAAATACCTCTTCACCCATGCTCCTTTCCACATTTCTCATTAAAGTCAAGAATTGGGGGGAAAGTCTGCATGCCCGTCAAGTAAGCAATGGATAATGAAGTGGTGGACATATATGCATTGGAACATTATTCAGCTCTTAAAAATGAAATTATGAAATTCTCAGGTAAATGGAAGGAACTGGAAAAATCATCCTGAGTGAGGTAACTGAGACACAGAGAAATGAACATTGTATGTTCTCTCACATACTAGCTCTGAAATCTTAGATATACATGTTTCAATTTAGAAATCCGGAGATCAAAATAAACAGCCATGACTGAGAGTGCAGTGTGACTCGGGGCAGGGAGGTAGATTACAATGGTAAAAAAAAGGGTAAAAGGAATAATAAACTAGACAGGTTTAAATGGGGTGGGGAATGGAAGGGAGGGCCTAGGAAGTAGTTTGAGGAGGAACAACTAATATTAAAGTCTTTAGAAAGAGCCATATGGAAATGTACCAGTTTAGAAGCTAATTAAATTATATACATATGCATTAAAAGAGGCAATTACAAAGATTTACCCTATAGCAGGGGGTCATTGCCACTTCTACTCACCACAGGCTTGAAAAGTAAAAGTTCAATACTAGGAATAGACTCCTCTTGAAACCGTTGACCAAGGGTCCCTTGTACCCTCAAACACTTTGACGATTACCCCTGCTGTTTGTTACCCACTAGCATTTCATTGAAAGACATATTGCTGAGGGTACTACATACATGAGTTATAGAACTAACAAGCAAATACGAAGCTTTCATGGTGCTCTGTGGTGCTATGCATGCTCCCTGAAGCATGGAGAATGATATTTTACAACTGAATCAGGCAGGGGAAAGAATAGCTATACACATATACATAGCTGAGAAATTGGTCAGGAGAGACAAAGAAAGTCACTATACTTCAGTAAAGGAACCAGTGCTTCAAAAAGATATATTTACTGGCACATACAGGTACATACAATAAACCTAATGAACATAAAGGGGTAGATAGGTGCCAAATACTACAATAGTATGTGACTTCAACACCCCACCCTCAATAACACATGGCCACTTAGACAAAAATATCAATAAACTACAGAGTTAAACTACAGTCTAGAGCAAGTGAACATAACAGAAAGTTGCAGAATAATATATACAAAAATTTCAAACTACATATTCTTTTCAGTAACTCATGGAAATTATACCAAAATAGATTAATTTTGTTGCCATAAATCAAGTCTTATATGTACAAAAAATATTTTATTTTTTATTTATTTTTATTTTATGAGTATTTTTGCCTGCATGTATCTAAGGGCACCACATGAATGAAATGTCTGCAAAAGCCTCAAGAGGGTATTAGATCCCCTAGAACTGGAGTACAGACTGTTGTCAGCTTCCCTGTGGGTGTTGGGAACTGAAAATGGGTCCTCTGCAAGAGCAACCATTGCACTTAACCAGTAACCCATCTCCCCAGTTGCCTTGAAATACTTATTACAACTCATACAATTATAAAGTAAAAATTTGAACTCAATAGCAAGACAAACTACAGAATTTATACAAACACATGGATATAGAACAATACATATTTTTAAATATTTTATTATTTTTATTTTTATGTGTATGAATGTATTTCCTGTATATGTCTTAGTGCATCCATACCATGCAGTGCCCACAGAGGTCAGAGAGGGTATCAGATACCTGGAACTGAAATTATACATATTTTATGAAGAATTTTTAAGCTTTTTACTTCTTTCCTTTCTTGTGTGCTTTACTCTTTGTGTGTTGCATTTTGAAAATGGAATGTTGAAACTTAAGCTGTAATTAGAATCATGTATTTAAGGTAAGCATCAGATACACTAGGTCCACCCAGAAAGTGAACTCATGGAGCAAAATTAAATCTTGTGCAAAACGACTCACGTTGTTTAAAGTACTCATAAACTGGAAAAAAATAAAAATTAAAAGTTACACAGCCTGTGATCATCTCTAATCCTACCTAAATTTTTTGAAATCCAGAGCTATGGAAAAGGTAATATTTGCCAAGATGTGAATTGAAAAATTTCCAAACATGTGAAACAAACATGTTATCAGAATAACTTTTACAAAATTCATATCAGAGGAGTAAAACTCATAGCTAAAAATATAGGGGTGAAGCCTAACACCACAGATGAAGAGACAAATTTAAAAGTCACAAAATAAAGGTACGTTTTTTATAAGGAATGACATTTTATAAGCAGGTAACACCACTTTGCAAACAACACATGGAAAAGAGAGATAGCTCTGTTAGTAAAAACACTTCCCTCTTCCCACATTACCCTCTGACCTCTACATGTGTGCAGTAGTAAGTGCATTCCCAACCTGACACATACATACATACATACATACATACATACATGTATACATACATACATACATACATAAAGTAAAATTTTAAAAATGTTTTAAAATGATTAAAAACAATGTAGGAAGGATGGCTTTGGAGTGATGGCATCAAGGTTCCAACAGAAAGTAACTGCTAACTTGGAATTTTATAGCTAAATAAAACACTTTTATGTGGGATAATCATGTCACCCTTCCTGGGGAGACAGGGATTCATGTTGATTCAGCACAGATAAGAGTTCAAATGCTGAACAAAGAAATGATTCCATCAAAGTCTAACTTTGTAAGTTCACTGAGATTACTTTCATGAGTATGAACATGGGTGAGGAATTGCTTCCAGTAGTATGATGAGTAACCCCTAAGCAGCTGCAACCTAACCTCCCAAATGCTGCACATGTTGCTTCTCCTCTTCAATGAATTTTCTCTCTCTTATATACTGTTACATACTATCCATGACCATTTACAGTTCAGAAAGAATTACATATAGTGGAGGGGGAGGGTGCAGGAGAAATTGAGTGGCTGGAATATCAAGTGAGGGTGTAATGACTTTCCCGAATCATGCTTCTATGACAAAACATCAGTAGATCCTATCTTGTGAGGGTCTCATGGGGATAGCTACAGCTTCTCTGATTAAAATGAAGTGCTAGATAGAAATCTTAGTGGTAAACTTGACACACCTGGGAAGAGGGAACCTCAATTTAGATAAAAAGTACAGTTTGGGGCACCTTGAAAGCTGAAGAATTGAAATGTGATGGAGATAATGTGAAATTTGACACTGTGAGAGGCCAGGATGGGACACTGGTGAAGGTGAAGTCTCAGTTGTAGTTGATCCCCAGCACATTGAAGATCCCAGGACTATGGGATGACTACTAAGGACAGTGACAGGTATGGAGTGGAGCCAGGCTGAAGCTCAAAGAAAAGTTGGCTGTGTGCTGTGGATGGCAGAACCAGAGAAGTGGTGCTGCCCAAGCCCTTTGGAGCCCGGAAGGTCAATGAAGTGCTAGATAGAAATCTTAGTGGTAAACTTGACACACCTGGGAAGAGGGAACCTCAATTTAGATAAAAAGTACAGTTTGGGGCACCTTGAAAGCTGAAGAATTGAAATGTGATGGAGATAATGTGAAATTTGACACTGTGAGAGGCCAGGATGGGACACTGGTGAAGGTGAAGTCTCAGTTGTAGTTGATCCCCAGCACATTGAAGATCCCAGGACTATGGGATGACTACTAAGGACAGTGACAGGTATGGAGTGGAGCCAGGCTGAAGCTCAAAGAAAAGTTGGCTGTGTGCTGTGGATGGCAGAACCAGAGAAGTGGTGCTGCCCAAGCCCTTTGGAGCCCGGAAGGTCATGAGTGAATCTCAGATGTCTAATACATACCACTGGACTTCACTTTTGCTTAAGTTTGCCAGTTATTCCCTCTTGAAATTAGAAAGGATGTAACGTATTATTAACATTACAGGAGAATTGAGAGACTAGATTGTTTTAAAAAGACATTGAATTTTTAAGTGTAAAATTTTTGAAGACTTGAGAAATTTAAAAGTAATACCCTATTTTACATTGTGATATTAATGTGAGATTGTGGGGACAAACAAGAAAGGAAAGATGGTGGCTTAATAGTTTGCATTTATGTGTGAAGTTGACAAAGGTCAACTGCTGGATAATTTCAGTTGTCAACTTGACACACTGCGAAGAGAACTTCAGTTGGGTAATTTCCTCTATCAGACTGGCTGGTGGGCATGTCTGTGAGGCAATTTCTTGGGTGTTAAGTAATGTGGGAGAGCCCAGTACAGTTTAGGTGCTGACCTCCCTAGTCAGGTGGTTCTGGTTTGTATAAGAAAACAGCTGAGCAAAGACGAGAGAGAGAAGTGAGCCAGGAAACAATGTCTTCCATGGCCTCTGCTTCAGTTCATGCCTCCAGGCTCCTGTCCTTCTTCAGTTACTGCCTTGGCCTGCCTTGATGATGGACTGATCTGTAAGCCACATCAACGCTTTCCTCCCCAAGTTGGTTTTGGCTAGTGTCTTATCACAGCTCCAGAAAGCAAACTAGGACAGCTGGTAAGGAATATGATATGTATTTTATAAGAGAGCATTCCACAAGAAGTGTTAGCCAACGTTTTCAGCATGGAAAAAATTTAGACTTTTATTACTCTCTAATGTTTTTCTATAACATAGTTCAGGTTCAGGAGAGAGGAGAGTGCTAAGATGCAGAAGTAAATGGCCATAACAAATGGCAGAGATGAGTAGGCATCTTGGAACATCAGACAAATACTGTCTGAAAGTATTTTGTATTAATTTCCCCTGAATAATATCTTTTAAAAATGAAAAAAAAATGGGACATAGAGAGCACTTCCCCATCTATACCAGAATTTTGGCTGGCTTGATTTTGTGCAAGTTTCATTTGGGTAACTACAGATGCTATGAGTTCATGAGTGGGATAGGCATTCAGTGACCAGAAAACAGCCTTTTGCAGGAATTCTCCCCATCTTAATAATCTTATATTCTTCCTACCTCATCTTCCAGGATGTTCCATGAGCCTTGGTGTGGGAAAAGACAAGATTGATTAAGATGTTCCATTTTAAGGCTGACCATTCACTCACCTATTCTCAATACTTTGACTAATTATGTGTCTCTGCCCTCTGCTAAACTAAGACATTTTTGAACAAAGAAGAGAGCAAACCTGGTCTATAGGTATACCCATATATATTTAGAAAGAAATCTAACAACATGCACTTTTATAAAAATAACAATAACAAGTTCTACACTTGGGCCTATGATCTCCACCATGGGTATTTGTTCAGGTTGCAGGACTCAGCACAAAATTCCCTCTTGTGGAACAGACTTCAAACCCAATTAGAAAGCCATTAGTTACCCATAACAATCATGCCACTGTTGTACCACTAGGAGCATCGTACCTTGGCAAGACAGTATTGTAGCATGGGGGTTCAATGTTGGGTAAAATCATTAATATAGTTTCGCCCCCAGCAGCCTGCATAGCACTTTCCAGCAGTATGAACGTTAGCAGGAAGGAAGTTTGCCAGTCAGTTTAAGATCAATTTCTCTTATGTTCTACAACCTAAAATGTGTGTTGCCTTTAGCAGTAGATTCTTACCATATAATTATGGTGGTCTGGCAACTAATGGGTGCTGACAGAGAATCATTCTTTTTGTTAGGACGACGTCACTGGTAGGTTTGTCATACACACAAGGATGGACTCACAGAAATTCATAGCGTGAACTGGAATTTGATCCTGTGGAGCAGGAAGGAAATAGGTAATAACATTAAAGAAAAAAAATGAAAGAAAATATAAGTTAGTGGGGGAGACAAGTTGAGGGAGCTATTGGAGAGTTAGAGGAAGGAATTGGGAACTAATGATTGTATACCTTTATGAAATTCTCAATAAATTATAAAATATTTAAGTAAAAACAAATAACCCTTCTGTGCATTGGCACACAATTTCTTAGAAAATGGATAAGCCACCAGGCGTGGTGGTACATGCCTTTAATCCCACCACTCAGGAGACAGAGGTATGTGGATCTCTGTGAGTTCAAGGGCAGCCTGGTCTACATAGTGAGTTCCAGGACAGCTGGGGCTACAGGGAGAAACTGTCTCAAAAAGACCAAAAAATAAATTAAATAAATAAATAAATAAATAAATAAATAAATAAATAAATTCCAGAATAATGAGATGAGAACTAAAGGATACTAATTCCATGCATTATTCTGTAAAAAGATGACATAATATTTAATATTTTTATTTTATTTGTATTTTAAAATTGTAGAGATTATATAGGAATTTTATTATGCAGTATGTAGTCCTTTTTAGCAATTTGAAAGGTTCTGAGGACACATGCACAAGGTGAGTCTTTAGGATTTATTTCATAAGAGCACAATGACAAATGGTAAAAATTGGCCTCCTATTCTGAAGAGTAACGTGAAAAAGGAGCACAAGACATTCAAAGTCAGTCATGACTTGCCATTTTTGTCTCAGATTAAGATATTGAGTATTTTATATTTTATAAGAAGGAACATTAAAAGTTTGTCAAGGCTTATGCTATACAAATTATTCCTCACTGAAATATTCATGAAATTCAAAGGGATGTTTCTAAGTTAGTTACATTTTCTTGAATGTCCTGAAACATGCCAGTTTGAATTACCCCTCAAATTTACAGGTCACAATATATATATATATATACATATATATATATAACCCATAAATATGCGTGGCCACCAGATTAATTTGCTTACAGTTATGACAGATCTTCAGCATTCAGATATTGAAAAAATACCATAAGAAACATAAAGATATTCATGGGGTCAAATAATTACTTCTTGCCAGAACAAGGCATCATATCAATCACTTTTTATATCAAATTCTTAAAATAACCTTTAAATGTATTATTTATTATATATGAAAATTGTTCAACTTTATTAGGAGGAAAGAAAGAAATACAACCTAAATAAGTACAAGTTAACTTGTTTCATGCAAGAGATGTGAAAAGATGCCAATATTAAAAAGATGTAGAAAATGTGGGCTAGAGAGATGGCTCAGTGGTTAAAAGCACTGGCTTCTCTTACAAAGGACCCAGGTATGGTTCCCAACACTCACATGATGGCTAACAACCACCCATAACTTCAGTTGCAGGGCATCCAACACCTTATTCTGACTTCTGAAGGCACAGCACCACACAGGTACATTTACATAGATACAGACAATATACTCATACACATAAAAATAATGAAATACTTTTTAAAAATGTAGAAAATGGCTAGTTAATAAATGATTGGATATAAATTAATGCTCTCTTGTCAAGGGACAATTTGATATAATATTCATCAAACATTTAAATTAGGATTTGCTCTCAGGATTTACACTTCTAAGAATTGTCCTGTGGAAAAATATATATCCAAAGAAATATAAATAAAAATAATATATAATAGAATAGAAAAATACAAATTCTGAAAGGAGACACAAATAAGAAAATCATGTTGTATCCATAAGAAGAGAATTGGTGCAGTTAAAAACAAAGTTGCTCTGTATCCATTAATATGCTGCAATATTAAGTACACGTATTTGAAAAACAGAATAGCACATTCAATATATCCTTTATCTTAAAACTCATCTGTTAGAAGACAAGAGACTATAATGTGCATCAACATATTTTTATAATAAAGGTAAAGGAATAATGGAGGAAGCAAAAGATCACTGATCTGGGCTGGAAGTCATAAACTTCCTGCCTCAGCCTGAGTGCTATGATTACAGGCATGCACTAGCAGGCCTAACAAACATGTGTTCTGCACCTGTCTTTCAAACTAAACAAAAGACCAAAGGTAAAACATATTTCAACCTTCCTGTTTGGATTCATTGTCAGTCTTAAACTGTTCATACTCTTGACTAAGAGACCCCAGATTTTCCGTAATTTCTGTTCATGTTCTAAACTTCCTTCATACAATTCCATCTCTTCCATTGCTTTCCATTTTTCTTCATTTTATAAGGATTAAATACCTGGCCCCACAGTATTTACAAACTGTTTCTTCAGAGGCATCCAAACACCAGATGCAGCACTGCACACCTCTAATACAAATGCTAGAGACAGACACTGTGGATCCCTAGAGCTTTCTGGCCAGTCAGACGAGTGGAATCTGTGAGCTCCAGGTTCATTGATACCCTGTCTCAAAAAATAGAGTGGACAAAATGCGAAAGACATCCAACATTAAAATCTGTCCTCCACACCCATGTACATGGCCAACCACATGCATAGTTGTACACACGCCCACAAATGATAAATTGTATTAGTTTCCTGTGGGTACTATAACAGTTACAACACAAATTATGGTATAAAACACCAAATTATTCTCTATAGTTCTGGAAGTCAGAAATCTGAAATCAGTTTAAAATTTTAAATTTTATAATTGGTAAACAATATATTTATATGGTGGAGGTAAAGGAACATTTGTAGAGAAAAAGTCCTCAAATGATTCCATTTCCTAAAGCAAGAAAACTGTAAAATAAAGTTATCAATATTGCTTGGAAATATATATCTTACTTTTTCTCTCATTTACTTTAACTGCTAGACATATATTTAAATAATAATTATATTGACAAGACATGTTGGTGCATGGCTTTAATCTCAGCACTCAGGAGGCAAAGGCAGGCAGATCTCTGCGAGACAGAAGCCAGCCTGGTGTACAGTGAGTTCCAGGGTAGCTGGTGTTACAGGGGGACTCTGCCTCAATAAGACCAACAACAACAATAATAATAAATTTTATTGATTCTTTGGGAACTTCATACCATATATTTTAATCAAACAAAGACCTCATTCAACAACATTCTTGCTATTTCCTCACCCCATTTTCTACTATTGCTTTTCTTTTGTTAAAGGCCTATTAACTCTAATCCACATCCTTCAATTGCTCTTGGGTGTGGGTCTATTTCTTGAAGTCTGGTCAGCCTTCCAGGCATCATTCTAGCAGCTATCAATTGCCATTAGATTTTCAGCTAGGGCTGGGCTTCTTGTCCACCTCCCTCATCTATCCTGAGTTTCTGTCAGGCTTGGGTGCACAGATCTTGAACATACTGTCACAAGTGCTGTGGATTTATATGTACAACTAACCTATGGTGAGACAACACAGTTTCCTATTAGTCATTTACCACCTCTGAGCTCTTAATATGTTTTCACTGCCCCCTGTTCCACAATGATACCTTAGCACTGGAAGGAGAGGGTGTGATATAGGTGCTCCATTTAGTGCTGAGCACTCCAGTGTCTTAGTCTCTGAATGTTGATTTTTTGTGTCAATTGCCACCTGTTGCAAGAAGAAGCTTCTAAGTTGAGACCTGAGAGATGCACTAATCTATGGGTATAACAGTAAGTCATTAAGAATCAGTAAAATACTATGTCTGTTTAACAGAGTAATAGCAGTAAGTTCTTTCTTATAGGTTCTGAACTGTCTTGCCATAGGTTCATGGCCCTGATAACACTGCCAGATATAGGCTCCATCTCACAAAGTGGGCCATAAATCCACTGAGAATGTGCTTGGTTGCTCCAATACCATTCATGACAATATTACACAAGTGGGCATATCTTTTCAGGCCAGTCATTATTTGAACTTGCAGAGTTCCTATTTGGGTAAGCTTGATGATTATATTACTGTGTCATTAACATACATAGTATCTTTTAGCACTCTGGAAGATAGCCAGTAGAGATGAAGCCTCAAGTTCAGTACCAGTTTTATTTTCCTTGCTTTTCTATGATTCAGTTTAGTGTCTTTAGAAATAAGATTTTATGATCAAGTTCTGGGGGGTAATGAAGCAGACTGGTGATAGCTAGAATTACTTGAGGATCTATGGGAACTCCCTGGCCAACAACTTCAAAAGAGGGAGTCCATTCCCAGCATTGGGCTTTTTGTTTGTTAGCCAGTGGTATCTAGTAGGGTCATTGACCTCCTGTTAGCTAATTTTAAACTTATTTTGTATTATATAAATATATAGATTTCTAAGAAGCTGCTATAATATTTCCAAATGACTTTTTAATGATATATTAATACTTAAGAAGGCTATAGTTAAATCATTTAATGATGTTTGTAGTTTGTTACTTGACATATTACATCATAATTTATGATTGATTAGATTATTTATTAACAGTTTGTTAAGTAATTTTGATGGCATGAGGACCACTGAAAACAATAATTTATTCATTTTTCACTGTGTAACTCTTCTCACTAGAAACAGTAAGGAAATATTTTGATTGACATACACCTCAGTAGGATTACATATTTCCATGTGTGTTATTGGTCAATAAAATCAACCCACCTTCAAATTTTTTCCTTATTTGAAAGAGGTGCTCCATGATTTCATAGCTGATTAGTACAAGAGAGATTATTATGGGAAAAATTCAAAGACACAACACTGATGGCACGTATTATTTCACAATTAAGGATATTATTGATTTTGCATTGTTTTAGTTTGTTTAAAACATAAATAAAATCCATTTTCTTGAACCTGATGAACATAACCAAAACATAATTAACCATATACAAAATGTTTTGAGAAATAACACAACATTTTGAAATGTAGGAAATATTATCAGGGCTGACTTGCATTTTGAGTTAGTAAAGCAAGAATTACAAAGCATTCAAGGAGGGAAGGGTGCACTGGTCACAGAGACTTCATAATTCAAAATATCTTTCTCTCTTTGTACTTACCACAGGCTACATGGTGTCCTGGGAGGATTTATTATGAGAAAAATGTCAATCAAACTTTTAATAATGTACCTTGAAGGAACTAATGAGAATGTGATTGTAAGGTGATACTTCATCTTTGTTTCAAATAAATGGTCTTAATTTTACTTTTCATTGAAAATTTAAATCAGTTTACTATAAATATATTAAAAGAATATATTTCTTTAGTTTTCACTGACATCCAGAACATCATTTATATAAAATCTGTGAGGTCCATATAAACCATCTAATGCTAAATCATTAGTTCAGTTCTTGGCATAATCCCTCCCCAAGCACACAGCATTCCTAGATAAGCCATTGGTGATTGTTAATACAAATTAGGAGACTAGCACACAGAAGAATAGAGGTGAGTAGAAACTGAGAGATTTCTGTTATCTCCATGCATTATATAGCATCTTATTAGCAAAATTCCACAATCCAGCTTTCCTTAGTTCCTGTAGTAACATTTACAAAGATCTCCTGTCACAGGAATCCTGTTTCTATACTGTCCACAGCAAATTTTTGGAATCCATGCTACTGTCGCAATTGTTCCAGGAAAACTGAAGAGCGCCGTAGTCACCAGTATCCCACATTAGATAACACTTATTGTTAATTGCTTTTACTTTTACTTTGCTCCCTATTGAAGGACACAAGGACATCATTAACCATGAATACATAGTGAAGGCTGGTTGCCTTCTCTGTTTTACCCTGCTAACTGAGAATAACTCTGTGATCTGACCAGCAACATAGCTTCTACATTGCCTGTGATCAAGCTCACAAGTGGTTGTTTTTTTCCCAATTCCTCCTTGAAGCTATAATATCAGAATCTCAAGATTTTAAAATTTATAACACATTTCAAAAATCTATGAAAAAACTACTGAGTTAATCGATGGTGCTAGTTTTCAAACAGAACAAAGTAGGACAAGATCAAGATTAAAAGGGTACTACAGAGTTCCAGAACTGGTCACACATAGAGAATATGCATCTAAGAAATGCCCAGACCTAAATGACATATCTTCAGGGGAACCACTACACCTAAGGCTCATGGAACATAGAAGAACAGGGTATAGAGAGAATACTAATGAATCTCTCAACTCTCATCAGTGAAGTTTCCTCATACAACAGAACATGATGAATTCAGAAGTCCACAATTTCCTAACGTATAGAAAATAAGAGACTAGAGAGTGTGTGCCCCCAAAGGACTCCTATATTTAACCCACTCACCCATGGCTCAGAGACCATTGACAACGAGGGGGCCCCAACTTTAGCCCCAAACTTAGCCAAGGAACTCTTGACAACTAATTAATGCTGAGTAAAGGAGAGTTTATCTTCTTTAAAGGGGTAACTCTAGATAGGCTAAATGGACTCCAGTGGATGAACTTGCACAAAGGGATGTCTGCATACAAAAACTTGACATGATAGGCTTAACATATAGACAGAATGCATGAAATCCAGTAGAGGGGGATTATGGGGAATGTGGATGGTGAAGAAGATCTAAATATGATTAATATTTACTTTATAAAATGCACAAAACTGCTCTCTCTGACCCACAGTCCTCTCTCTCTGGGGTAAGTCAATCACGCCCTCCAGGAATTGACTCTGCCAGCCTCATTCACCTTCCCATCTCCCCTGCATGGCTCTCCTCCTAGCCTGGGTCCTGTCCCATTCCTTCTGTTGGCACTCCAGCCACGTGGGGAACCGTCACTGCTTCCTGATCCCTCACATCCAGACCAACTCAGTTCCTTCTCGGGTCCCCAGAAGCACTCTGGGCCTGGGCCTGCCCTCAACTCCCTCTACTTCCCTGGGCATGGACAAGCCACTAGCCTCTTTCCTGGATGCCAGGGCTGACCTTTCCTCTTCCTGAACCTTTGCATCCAGACCAACCAGCTCCTCAGTGCAGTCCCCAGGAGCCCTTGGGGCCACTTCCTGCCCCAATCTTCCTTTACACCTCAGGGTGGCACAGCCACCTGCTGCCCTAAACCAGCATCTTTCCTGGGCCGGGCTTTCTAAGCCCCAAATGCCTGAGGACAAACTCTTCCCTGGAAGGATCCAGAACTTCAGAGAAAGCCTGAGAGCATCTGACACTCATCTGACTTGGGTGTCTGTGGGAACTCTTGAAGGCAAAAGCAATCAAAAGAGAGAACCGAAGTTTAGAGGAAACAGCTTTCCATGCCCAAAGAGTAAAACACAAAGGCACATAAAGTTCACAAAAAGAAGCAGATCTAAACTTGAAGGCTTGAGTCTCACATAAGAATCAGAAACTATAAAAGATATTCACATGTCAAAATCACAGAGAAAAAATAACATGAAAGGCAAAATAATACACCCTGACCAAACACCAATAATCCTCTAGAGGAGAACAATGAGAACCCCCTAGAGATAATGCAGGGCATGGAACTCAAAAGAACAATTGTAAACATGATAAAAGAATTCAGTGAATTTAAAGAACACAAAAACCAAGAAATCAAAGAACTG
>NW_008339767.1:1575268-1577858 GCF_000622305.1 Nannospalax galili
TAAGATGAATGAAATGGAAAACAGAGTATCAAGACTGGAAGATAAAAGTGGACGAACTAGACCACTCAAGCAAAGATTATGAAAAATATAAGAAATCACAAGAATGGAATATGTAGGAATTGTGTGACACCATAAAAAAGACCAAACTTATGAATCATAGGCATACAGAAAGAAGAAGAATCCCAAGATAATGGCATGGACCAGATCCTCAATAGAATTGTGGAAGAAAATTTCCCAAAATTAAAGTAAGACATTCCTATAAAACACAATAAGCATACAGAACAACAAACAGACAGGACCAGAAAAGAAACTCTCCACGACACATCATAGTAAAATCACTAAGCGTACAAAACAAAGAGACAATACTGAAAGCTGCAAAGAGAAACAAGTCACATATAAAGGAAACCCCATTATGATTACAGCTGACATTTCAGTACAAACTATGAAAGCCAGAAGAGCCTGGATCAAAGCATTACCAGTTTTAAATGACCACAGATGCCAACCCAGATTACTATACCCAGCCAAAATGTCTATTATAGTCAAAGGGAAAAGAAAAATCTTACATGGCATAAATAGGATGAAGGAATTCATGTCCACAAAAACAGCCATTCATGGAGCTCTGGAAGCAATACAAAGAGCTGAAGAAAGGAACGACTATACCCAAGGGGTTGTGGAAAGAAATACAATGAAGGTATAACTGTGGAAAAGTACAGCTACATCACAAATATAAACAGAAATAAAAATGAGAGGATTCAATACTCATCTTTTATTAATAACTTTAAATATTAATGGATTGAACTCCCCAGTCAAAAGACACAGACTGGGTGAATGGATTAAGAAACAAAACCGTTCTTTTTGTTGTCTTCAAGAAACTCATCTCACTTTCAAGGACAGACACTAAAAGTAAAACAATGGAAAATAATATAACAAGCAAATGGTAGTAAGAAAAGAGCAGGTGTAGAAATTCTAATATCTGACACAATAGACTTTAAACTAAAACTAATAAGAAGAGATAAAGAGGGCCACTTCATTTTGATCAAAGGAACAATAAATCAAGAAGATATTACAATCATGAACATATATTCACCTAACTCAGGTGAACCCAACTTCATGAAAGCAATACTACAGGACTTTAAGACCCAGATTAACCCCAACTCATTAATAGTAGGTGACTTCAATACCCCATGTCTCCATTAGATAGATCAACAGAGCAGAGAATTAACAGAGAGATATCTGAATTAAACAATACCACATAACAAATGGACTTAACAGATAGCTACTGAGTATTTCACCCAAGCAACAAAGGACATACTCTCTACTCAGCACTGCATGGAACCATCTCCACAAGTGACAATATACTGGGGCACAAAATAAATCTCAACAAATAAAAAAGATTGAAATAATTTCATGCATTATATCAAACCACAATGCAATAAAGTGTACAATCAACACGGGAAGAAGCCCTAATCACCACATGAGCACATGGAAATTAAACAACAGACTCCTGAATGATGAATGGGTCAAAAGAGAAATTAAGAAAGAAATAAAAGTATTCCAGGAACTAAATGAAAAGGATAATACAACAAAGTAATACCTTGGGAAACGCTGATCCTTAGAAAAGTGATCCTTAGAGAGAAGTTTATAGCTCTAAGTGTCTACATGAAAAAACTGGGAAGAACACAAATAAATGAATTAACATTGCAACTCAATACACTTGGAAAGCAACAGCAAATGAAACCCAAACCCAGCAGGCAAGAAGAAATAACAAAAATCAGGGCATAAAATAATGAAATTGAAACAAAGAAAACAATACAAAGAATCAACAAATCCAAGAGCTGATTCTTTGAAAAGATAGACAAGATCGATAGGCCACTACTCCAGTTAACCAAAAGAAAGAAACAGCACCTTCAATTCAACAAAATCAGAGATGAAAGGGAAAACATCAAAACAGACACCAGAAAGATAGAGAATATTATAAGGGAATACTTTAAAAAGATATATGCTACTAAATTTGAAAACCTAAAGGAAATGGAGGGATGTCTGAAGGCATGGGAACCACAAAAACTAAACCAAGAAGAGATTAACATTTTAAACACACCCTTAACACAAAAAGAAATTGAAACAGTGATACAAAACATCCCGAGTAAAAAAGCCTAGGACCAGATGGATTTACAGTAGAATTCTATCAGACATTTAAAGAAGATTTACATCCAATATTACTTAATTTATTCAAAAAGATAGAATAGGAGGGAGAGCTTCCCAATTCCTTCTATGAACCCAGCATCACTCTAATACCAAAGCCAGGTAAAGACATAACCAAAAAAGAAAACTATAGACACATATCCTTAATGAACATAGATGCAAAAATTCTCAACAAGATACTTGCAACCTGCATACAGACACACATTAAAAAGATCATCCCCATGATCAAGTTGGCTTTACCCCACAGATGCAGGGATGGTTCAATATATGCAAGTCAATAAACATCATAAATCATATAAATGGACTCAAAGAAAAGAAACACATGGTCATCTCAATAGATGCAGAGAAGGCCTTTGACAAAATTCAACATGCATTTATGTTCAAAGTC
>NW_008339767.1:1577897-1586643 GCF_000622305.1 Nannospalax galili
AAAGCCATATATAACAAACCCACAGCCAACATCATTCTAAATGGAGAAAAACTGGAAGCATTCCCATTAAAATCAGGAACAAGACAAGGCTATCCCCTATCTCCACTTCTTTAACATAGTATTTGAAACTTGCAAGAGCTATAAAACAAGAGCAGGAAATTAAAGGAGTAATAATTGGAAGAGATCAAATTATCCCTTTTTTGCAGATGATATGATATTATGTGGGGACCTAAGAGCCCCACCTTGCATAGGTCCAAAAGGAAGATACTTGGGGCACGGCATGGCTTGCTTTGAAAGACTGAAGAATACTTCCGCACTGCTGAGGAGTGCATGATCAGCTCATGACCATCCTTAAGATACACCCTGTCTTAGTTTGTTCTTCATTGCTGTGACAAAACACTCTGACCAGTACCAACTTGGGGAGGAAATGGTTTATTTGTCTTACATCTCCCAGGTCGCAGTTCATAAGGGAGCCCAAGGTAGGAACTCAGGGCAGAAACCCGGAGGCAGGAGCTGGAGCACAGGCCATGGAGGAACGCTGCTTACAGGCATGCTCCCTTGGCTCCTGCTCAGCCTGCTTTCTTATGCAACACAGGCCCACCTGCCCAGGGGTGGCACCACCCACAGTGAGCTGGGCCCTCCCACATCACTCATCAAGAAGATGCCCTTCAGACATGGCCACAGGCCAGTCCAATAGAGGCAATTCCCCGATTGAGGCTCCCTCAACCCAGGTGTGTCAAGTTGACACTAAAGCTATCCAGCACACACCCTCAGGGGGGAGAGGGGAGTTCCAGATGCCTTTATAAGCTTTGGAACACTTGCAATAAATGAGTTTCTGCCTGACTAAGACTCCCCATTGATTCTGAGTGTCCCCGGTAATGGGGCGGCGTGGGCTGGCGAAAGGCATGCTTCCTCATCCCCAATCCTCACCTTGCCGGGGGTCATGGGTTTAAGTCCCTGTCAATATTATATCTAAGAGAGGCCAAAGTTCCACCAGAAAACTCCTAGAAATTATTAACAGGCTCAATAAGTGGCAGGTTACAAAATTAACCTATAAAAGTTGTAGCCTTTCTATACACCAATAACAAGCAATCAGAGAAAGAGTACATGGAAACACTCCTTTTCACAATAGCTTCAAAAAAATAAAATAAAATACTTCAGCATAAACCTGACCAAAGACATTAAAGACCTCTACAATGAAAATTTTAATTCTTTAAAGAAAGAGATTGAGGAAGATATCAGAAGATGGAAGGACCTCCCATGCTCATGGATTGGAATAATTAATAATGTGAAAATGACAATCTTACCAAAAGCCATTTATACATTCAATGCAATGCCAGTCAAAATCCCCACAACACTTTTCACAGAATTGGAAAAAAAATCCTAATATTCATATGGAAGCACAAAAGACCTAGGATAGCCAATGCAACCCTGAACACTAAGAACAATGCCAGAGGACTACTATACCAGATTTTAAGCTGTATTACAGAGCTACAGTCATAAAAACAACATGGTACTGACACAAATATAAACCCATAGATCAATGGAACAAAATTGAAGACCAAAATATGAGTAAATGTAATTTCAGCCAAGTGATATTAGACGAAGGGGCTAAGAATATTCACTGGAGGAAAGACAGCATGTTCAAAAAATGGTTCTGGCAGAACTTGATCTCCACCTGTAGAAGAACGAAACTAAACCCCAATCTTTTACCCTGCACAAAAGTCAATTCCAAAGGAATCAAACACCACAATGTAAAGACTTAAACTCTGAAACTGTCAGAAGAAATCATTGGGAAAAACCTACAAGATACAGGTGTAAGATGATTTTCTTAACCGGACATCAATTACTCAGGAAACAGGGGCAAGAAATAATAAATGGGACATCATTAAACTAAAAAATCTTCTGTATGTCAAAGGAGGCAACCAGGGCAGTGAAGAGAAAACCCACAGAATGGGAGAAACCTTCACCAGTGACACATCTGACAGGGGTTTAACATTGAGAATATATAATGAACTCAAAAAATAGAGAATCAAGACAGGAAGTAACCCAATTAAAAGATGGGCTAAGGATCTGAACAGAGAGTTCTCAAAAGAAGAAGTAAAGATGGCTAAGAAGCATCTTAAAAGATGTTTAACATCACTAATAATAAGGGAAATGGAAATTAAAACCACTTTAAGATTTCACCTCACCCCAGTAAGACTGGCTGAGATCAAGAAATCAAATTATACCAAATGTTGGAGAAGATGTGGGGAAAGGGGAACACTCATTCACTGTCGGTGGGGCTGAAAACTTGTTCAATCCCTTTGGAAAGCAGTGTGGAGAACTCTTAAAAAACTACAAATGAACCTACCATTTGACCCAGTTATACCACTCCTTGGCATATACCCAAAGAACTCATCCTATTCAGAGACACTTGTACATCCATGTTTGTTGTTGCTCTTTTCACAAAAGCTGAGATGGAAACAACATAAGCATCCCTCAATTGACAAGTCAATAATGAAAATATGGTTCATTTATATGATGGAGTTTTACTTAGCCATAAAGAAAGATGAAATCATGAAATTTGCAGGTAAATGGATGGAACTAGAAACTGTTATACTAAGTGAAGTAACATAGACCCAGAAAAGAAATGGACATATGCTCTCCTTCATATGTGGATCCTAGAGCCAAACCCTGGTAAGTGAGTATGTATCCAGACATAACTAGAGGAACCAGAATAATAGAAAGGACACAGGGAGGTAAAGGAAAAGAAAGAAACTGAAAAAAGAAAGTAGGAAACAGGTCTTAATAAGGGAGATATGGATAAAAATTGGGTTAGTTTCACAGGCCTCTCTCTGGGGTAAGTCCATTGAGCCCTCCGCACCTTGACTCCCTCAGCCTCATTCACCATTCCATCTCTGCAGCCATTCTCTCCTCTGGTTTGGGCCCTGTCCCATTCCCATTCCTTTTCTTGGGGCCCCAGACACCTGGGGAACCAAAATATCCCCCTGATCATTTTCATCCAGACCAACATAGTGCCTTTCCTGGGCCCCAGGAGCACTGCTTCTGGGCCTGGCCCTGCCTTCACCTCTCTCCGCTTCCCTGGGCCTGCAGGACCCACCACAGGCCTCTCTCCTAACCCCAGGCCTCTCTCTGTGGTAAGTCCATTGTGCCCTCCGTGCCTTGACTCCCCCAGCCTCATTCACCCTCCCATCTCCACTGCAGTTCTCTCCTCCGATTTTGGGCCCGACCCTATTCCTGGTCATGTGGCCCCAGACATCTGGGCAACCAATACTGCTTCCTGATCCTTTTCATCCAGACCAACATAGTGCCTTCTCTGGGCCCCAAGAGCACTGTTTATGGGCCTGGCCCGACCCTCAACTCCCTCTGCTTCTCTGGGCGTGCACCACCCATCTGCCTCTTTCTGGGACTCGGGCTGATCTTTCCTCTTTCTGATCCTTTGCATCCAGACCAACTCAGCTCCTCAGTGCAGTCCCCATGAGGCCTTGGGGCCCCTTCCCGCCCCATCAGTCTTCCCATCTCTTGATGGCATGGCCACCAACTGCCCAAGACTGGCATCTTTCCTGGGCCAGGTTCCCAGGCCACTCCAACCACCAAATTCCTGAGGCCAAAATTGTTCCTGTAGGGCTCGAGTCCTTAGGAGAAAGCCTGAAAACATCTGACCCTCACCTGAATTGGGCCTCTGTGGGAAATCCTGAAGACAAAAGGAATCCAGGTACTCCAATATAAAATCAAAAGAGAGAAGTGGAAGCTTAGATGAACCAGATTTTCATGCCCAAAAATAAACCACAAGGCACATGAAGATCAAAAAAGACCTAAACTTGAAGGCCTGAGTCTCACAAGAACCAGAAACTACAAAAGAAATTCACATATCAAAATCACTGAGAAAAAATAATAACATGAAAAACCAAAATAACATATCCCCACCAAATACCAATAGTCCTCTAGAGGAGAACAATGAGAAATCCCTAGAGATAATGCAGGACATGGAACTCAAAAGAACAATTGTAAACATGATGAAAGAATTCAGTGAATTTAAAGAACACACAAACCAAGAAATCAAAGAACTGAAGGAAGATAGGGATAAACTTCTGAATGAATCCGACACGCAGGCCTCTCTCCGACCTGCGGGCCTCTCTCCAGGGGTAAGTTGATCGTACCCTCTGAAATGAAGGAGGAAGTGAAACACTCAGTAAGCCAATTAGAAATGGCAGGAGAAAGCCTCACCAATAGGATGAATGAAATGGAAAACAGTATAAAGACTGGAAGATAAACGGGATGAACTAGACCACTCTAGCAAAGAGTATGAAAAATTTAAGAAATCACAAGAATGGAATACGCAGGAATTGTGTGACGAATTGTATGACACCATTGAAAGACCAAACTTACCAATCATAGGCATACAGGAAGGAGAAGAATCTTAGGATACTGGTATAAATCAGATCTTCAACAGGATTGTAGAAGAAAATTTCCTAAAACTAATGAAAGATATGCCCATACAAATACAAGAAGCATATAGAATACCGAACAGACAGGACGAGAAAGGAAACTCTCTACATTACATGGAAAAAACAAAGAGACAATACTGAAAGCTGCAAAAGAGAAACAACAAGTTACATATAAAGGAAACCCATTAAGATTACAGCTGACTTTCCAGTGCAAACTATGAAAGTCAGAAGAGCCTGGACCAAAGCATTACCAGTCTAAATGACCACAGATGCCAACCCAGATTACTATACCCAGCCAATATGACTATTAGAGTCGAAGGGGGAAGAAAATTCTTCCATAACATAAATAGGCTGAAGGAATTCATGTCCACAAAACCAGCCCTTCAGAGAGTTCTGGAAGCAATACAAAGAACTGAAGAAAAGAATGAATATACCCAAGGGATTGCAGAAAGAAATCCAATGAAGGTATAAATGTGGAAAATTACAGCTATATCAAGAATACAAACAGAAATAAAAATGACGGGATTCAATACCCATCTTTCATTAATAACTTTAAATATTAACAGACTGAACTCCCCAATCAAAAGACACAGACAATGTGAATGGATTAAGAAACAAAACCAAACTTTTTGTTGTCTGAAGAAACTCATCTCACTTTCAAGGACAGACACTATCTCAAAGTGAAAGGATGGAAAAAAAAATATACCAAGAAAATGGCACTAAGAAAAAAGCAGGCGTAGTGCCGGGGGTTCGAACCAGCGACCCCTGAGCAGTGATGGTTGGGGATGAGTAAGCATGCTGTTCACCAGCCCATGTTGCCCCCAATACCGGGAACACTCAGGTGCAACGGGGAGCCTAGTCAAGCAGGCACTCATTTATTGCAGGTGTTTCAGAGCTTATAAACACACCTGGAAATCCCCCCTCCACCCCTGAGGGTGTATCTTAAGGATGGTCACGTGCTGATCATGCACTCCTCAGCAGTGCTGAAGGAGTCTTCAGATTTTCAAAGCAAGCCAGGCCACGCCCCCAGTAACTTCCTTTCAGACCTATGCAAAGTGGGGCCTTTAGGTCCCCCCAGTGCAGCAATTCTAATATCTGACAAAATAGACTTTAAACTAGCACTAATCAGAAGAGATAAAGAGGGTCACTTCATTTTGGTCAAAGGAAAAATGAATCAAGAAAATATTACAATCATGAACATATATTCACCAGACTCTGGTACACACAATTTCATAAAAATAATACTACTGGACTTTAAAATCCAGATTAACCCCAACTCATTAATAGTAGGCGACTTCAATACTCCCATTGTCTCCATTAGATAGGTGTCCAGGGCAGAGAGTTAACAGAGAGATATATGAATTAAACAATACCATATATCAAATGGACTTAACAGACATCTACCAAGTAATCCATTCAAGCACCAAAGGACATATTTTCAACTCTGCACACCTTGGAACCTTCTCCAAAATCAACCATATACTGGGGCACGAAACAAACCTCAACAAATACAAAAATATTGAAATAATTCCATGCATTATATCAGACCACAATGCAATAAAGCTTACAATAAACACCAGAGAAGCCATAATCACCACATGAACACATGGAGAGTAAACAACACACTCCTAAATGATGAATGGGTCAAAGGAGAAATTAAGAAAGAAAAATACTCACATAATTAAATGAAAAGGACAATAGAACACGACAAAAATCTCTGGGACATGCTGAAAGTGGTCCTTAGAGCGAAGTTTATACCTCTAGGTGCCTACAACCAAAAATCAGAAAGAGCGCAAATAAACGACTTAACATTGCAACTCAACACACTTGAAACCCAACAGCAAATGAAACCCAAACCCAGCAGACAAGAAGAAATAACAAAAATCAGGGCAGACATTCATGAAATTGAAACATAGAAACAATACAAAAAATCAACAACTCCAAGAGTTGCTTTTTGAAAAGATAAACAAGATTGACAGACTGCTAGCCCAGTTAACCAAAAGAAATAAAGAGTACCTCCAAACCAACAAAATGAGAGATGAAAGGGTAAACATCACAACAGACACCAGAAAGATACAGAACATTATAAGCGAATATTTAAAAACCTATATGCTAATAAATTTGAAAACCTAAAAGAAATGGAAGGCTATCTAAAGGCATGGGAACCACCAAAACTAAACCAAGAAGAGATTAACACCTTAAACACACCTATAACACAAAAAGAAATTGAAACAGTAATACACCTCCTGACTATGAAAAGCCCAGTACCAGGTTGATTTACAGCAGAATTCTATCAGACATTTAAAGATCTCCATCCAATACAACTTAATTTATTCAAAAAAATAGAAATGGAGGGAGAACTTTCAAATTCCTTCTATGAAGCCAGCATGACTCTAATTCCAAAGCCAGGTAAAGATACAACCAAAAAAGAAAACTATAGATACATATCCTTAATGAACGTAGATGCAAAAATTCTCAACAAGATACTTGCAACCGGCATACAGAAATACATCAGATAGATCATCCCCCATGATCAAGTTGGCTTTATCCCAGAGATGCAAGGATGGTTCAATATATGCAAATCAATAAACGTCATAAATCATATAAATGTTCTCAAAGACAAGAAACACATGGTCATCTGAATAGATGCAGAGAAGGCCTTTGACAAAATTCAACATGCATTTATGTTCAAAGTCCTAGAGGGAATTGGACTGGAGGGAACATACTTCAACATAATTAAAGCCACATATAACAAACCCACAGCCAACATTCTAAATGGAGAAAACCTGGAAGTAGTCCCACTGAAATCAGGAACCAGACAATGCTGTCCGCTATCCCCACTTCTCTTTAACATAGTATTTGAAAGTCTTGCAAGAGCAATAAGACAAGAGCAGGAAATTGAAGGAGTAATAATTGGAAAAGAAGGGATGAAATTATCCCTTTTTGCAGATCTTATGACATTATATGTAAGAGATGCCAAAAATTCCACTTGAAAACTCCTAGAAATTATTAACACATTCAGTAAGGTGGCAGGTTACAAAATTAACCTACAAAAGACTATGGCCTTTCTATATACCAATAACCAGCAATCAGAGAAAGAGCACATGGAAATACTCCGGTTCACAATAGCTACAAAAAATAAAATAAAATATCTCGGAGTAAACCTGACCAAAGTCATTAAAGAACTCTACAATGAAAATTTTAAATCTTTAAAGGAAGAAAATGAGGAAGACATAAGATGGAACGACCTCCCATGCTCATGGATTGGAAGAATTAATATTGTGAAAATGACAATGCAATGCCAATCAAAATCCTCATGACATTCTTCACAGAATCGGAAAAAAATATTCTAAGATTCATATGGAAATGCAAAAGATTTCATGAAGATTCATATGGAAGCAAGAAGACCTCAGATAGCCAGAACAACCCTGAGCACTAAGAGCAATGCTGGGGGGATTACTATCAGATTTTAAGCTGTATTACAGAGCTATAGTCATAAAAACAACATGGTACTGGCACAAAAATAGAGCCATAGACCAATGGAACAAAATTGAAGACCCAAATATGAGTAATTGCAATTTTAGCCACCTTATATTTGACAAAGTGGCCAAGAACATTAACTGGAGGAAAGACAGCATGTTTAGCAAATGGTGCTGGCAAAACTGGATCTCCACTTGAAGAAGAATGAAACTAAACCCCTATCTTTCACCCTGCACAAAGGTCAATTCCAAATGGATCAAAGACCTCAATGTAAAGCCTGAAACTCTGAAACTGTTAGAAGAAAACATTGGAAAAAACCTACAAGATATAGGCATAGGAAAGGATTGTCTAAACCCGACATCAATTGCTCAGAAAACAGAGCAAGAATTAACAAATGGGACCTCATTAAACTAAAAAGCTTCTTTACATCAAAGGAGACAACCAAGGAAGCAAATTGAAAACCCACAGAATGTGAGAAAATCTTCACCAGCGACACAACTGACAGAGGTTTAATAACTTATAACGAACTCAAAAAAACAGAGATCCAAGACAAGAACAACCCAATTAAAAGATGGACTAAGGAGCTGAACAGACAATTCTCAAAAGAAGAAGTAAAGATGGCTATGAAACATCTTAAAAGATGTTCAACATCACTAATAATTAGGGAAATGGAAATTAAAACCACTTTAAGATTTTACCTCACCCCAGTCAGACTGGCTAAGATCAAGAAATCAAATGATAGCAAATGTTGGAGAGGATGTGGTCAAAGGGGAACACTCATCCACTGCTGGTGGGGCTGCAAACTGGTTCAACCC
>NW_008339767.1:1587061-1604066 GCF_000622305.1 Nannospalax galili
GAGCCAGAATAATGGAAAGGAAACAGGGAGGTAAAGGAAAAGAAATAACCTGAAAGAGAACAGTAGGAAACAGGCCTTAATAAGGGAGATATGGATAAAAATTGGGTTAGTTTAAAGGAGGGGGGAGAGAAGGGTATACAAGGAACCTAGGGGATAAGGGGAAAGAAGGAGCTCAAGAAAGGTAGGACTGTAGGAGACTAGGCCCAATACCAACAGCGTAGGCACGCCCTGCTTCCTGTTGATGAGCTGGAAGGTGCAGTTTGGGGGCTTATGACCCTACCTGATTCCTGCCGAGAGCCCTGGACACTGCTGACGTGTGACACATACCAATGGAAAAGAATACCTCGGACTCAGGGGACAATGGGCAGGGAAGGAGGGGTATAAAGGGACCTCCCTTGTGTGCAATAAACGAGAGCTCTGCTTGCAACACAGTGAACCTCCGGGTGTCTGTGTCATTGACTCTGTGCCTACTTGGCCCCTGCCCCTGATGTGGGAGTGGTGATGGGCACACTGCAACAACTGACGCCCAATGTGGCTACATGGCCCCCTACCTAGTCCTGGGCCTTTTTATTCTAGTTTCCTTTTTCATTGCAGCATTTTTCTTTCTCTTTGTTTTCCCTTGTTGCTGCCCAGATTGCCTTACCAACTGATCCCGCCATCCTCACTGTTCGACTCTCCATTCAGGGTCCCCTCCATCTGATTTCTTCCATGAGTAGGCTCCCTTTCTGTTCGTTGTTCTTTGCCCTAGGTCTGGTGACTGACTGAGGGCCTTCTCTCCTTTTTCCTTATTTGTCCGTCTATAGGGCACACACACTCTGAAAATTGGTTCACCCAGCGTCTCCACATAAGGATTGAGCATCCAGGAGACGGAACCACTGATACCCTCCTGACAGGGTGTCCCAAAACCGGAGACACTGTGTGGGCATATAGCCAGGGCCTAACGAACCACAGACGTCCCCCAAAAAGCACTCTCACCTGGTTCCAAAACACCGCTCTTTCTTCCCTTTCTCTTTTACTTTCACTTTCAGTTCGCTGGTCAATCTGGTAATACAACCAGTTAAGAGCCCTTAGGGTGGTGGCCAGCGTCTTAAAATTGAGGGCAGGTTCTTGGTGATTCGGAACTGAGAAATCCCCTCCTCGCCTGTAGGCGGGCAGGAACATTTTCTTTCCCAGCACGGCTTTCTTTCTTAGCCTCTCCTGTCTTATCTGTCCACATCACAATAATGGGAAACTTCACGTCCCACTGTAAGGAGCCCCAAATTTCAGCCCTAAAATCCCTACTTACCTCCTGTGGGATTCAAGTCAAACAAAATGACCTAGAGGATTTCCAGTCCGAGGCTTAGGTCCTCGACCAATGGATCACCCCAGAAAGCATGTGGGACCCTGATATGTGGATGAGAGTCCTTTTCCTCTCAAGAAAATGAGAAGTGCAGGAAGGCAAGGTTACCCCAGCCCCCTTCATACCCATTTTATTGGGCATCCTTAGTTTCATTAAATCCAGTTCCACTGAGGAGATTCTCAAATCCTTTAATGAACACTGCCAAGATCAAAAGATGATTAAACTTTCTATCTGATCCCCGACAGTCCTTGAGGATCAAGAGAATTCAGGGCCAGATCCACAAATTAATACAGCCCAGGCCCCAATAAGGCCCCCTAGACAGCCCACCCCCTTCGCTCCTCGTGCAGAACCCCCCCATATACTCCTGGAGCGAGAGAGAGCAATCTGCAACTCCACCTAGGGATCCACCCCCGACCCTGCTGCCCACTCCTACCTGTGCCCTGTTCCCCTGCCCAGGCCACATGCCTTCCTCTCCTACCCCTTCTCCTACCGGAAAGACATGCCTTTAACATCAGCCTGGGCCCTGGAGGCGAGCAAAGGCCATTGATCCCCACCCCTTAGCCGATCTTTCCTTAATCCGGAAGGCCTGCAACGACAGTGGTCTTGACTCCCCATATTTTGAACAAGTCCTCAGTCAATGGAGCCAGGGCCTTCAGACACACTATGATTGGTACAATCTTTTGAAGGCAGTCCTAGAACCCCCCACTTTCCTCACCTGGCGAGCTGCCTATCAAGACTTGGCTGACGAACAGTCTAGATTCAATGCCACCAACAATAGCCTGGTCACACTCGATATGTTAATGGGTCATGGAGTTTATACCACTCTGGTCACCAAGGCCCAAGTTGGCAATGCTCAATACTATACACAAGTCCATAATCTCGCTTTCAAATCGCTTAAGTCTTGTACACCCAAAGACCCAGCTTCTTATTTTCATAATCTCATCCAGGCTCCATTGGAATCCTTCACCTACTTCCTTGCCAGAGCCACACAGGCAGTGCAGTGCCATGTTCCTGATAGCCCCAATCAGGAGATCCTTCTCAAACAACTGGTCTGGGAAGGCCTAAATCCAGTCACCTGTAGTGCAGTGGCTCCGATACACAGAATCCCTAAACAAATGGATCACGGCCACTAGAGACCTTGATTATACTCAAGGCCCTATTCAGGCACTTACTGCTTCCATTACTGCCTTGTTCTCTGACCACCATGACCACAATTCCCCTCTCAGCCCAGACCTACCAGATAGAACATGCTGGGGCTGAGGGAAGCCTGGTCACTTGTGACGTGATTGTCCCAAAGGGCGACCAAAAACAAAATGCCCCAAGTGCAACAAGGGCTTTCATTGGGCCCGCGATTGTTGCTCCTCCCCCAAAGAACCTTTAAACTCCTCACATGGCAGCCCTCAGCCCCACAAATAAGAGGGAAGAGAAATAATAAGAAAACCCATCAGGACATGCTTTGGACTTTGCCTCTTTTCAATCACACGCCCCTGATGACCATATATTTAGATGGTCTCCCTGTTAAGGGTGTAGTAGACACTGGGGCAGATATCACCATCATTCCCGAAAAAGAGGCACTGAGATTTCCCCACTGAAAACTTATTCCTGGTCCCATGATCACTGGAGTGGGGGGACAACAGTCCTCCCAAACAACTAAATTCCCTACCTTGATGGTGGCAAGGGTAGCTTTCACCCCACCATTGCAGATGTCCCACGTGTTCTATGGGGCAGAGATATACTAGAAGATATGGGGGCCATATTAACCACTGATGATAGCGCATTCCTTGAAGACATCACCGACCACAACTACTCTGGTCGGTCCGGCCGCCCTTGCCCACCTGGTCACCCCCAATCCTAAGGGCCACTGTTCCCCCAATACAATTAAGACCTATCCCCATCACATGGCTATCCAATGCTGATGTATGGGTCGAACAGTGGCTTATAATAGAACCCAAGTTTACTATCCTCAAATCACTGGTAGATGAGCAAATTAAGCTGGGACGCATTGAGCCTTCCAGTCGTTGGTTCAATGCACTCATATTTGTAATAAAGATTCTGGCAAATACAGACTTTTATAAGATCTGAGAGCCATCAATGCCACCATGCAAAAAATGGGCATGCTTCAGGCAGTCCTCCCATACCCTGTGGCCATTCTCATAGATCATCATATTATGGTCCTGGACATTAAGGACTGCTTCTTTCATATCTCTCTAGAACCTGAGGATAGGGAACATTTTACTTTCACAGTTTGGACACCCAATTTTCACACCCCAACTCAGAGGTTTCAATGGAAGGTCCTCCCCCAGAGAATGAAGAACAGTCCTACTATATGTCAGTACTATGTTTCCTCAATTCTTGCCGGACTGCAACTCTCAGTTCTCCTAGTCCACTATATGGACTATATTCTTGTAGCCCGCCAATCCCCCTCCATCCTCTGACAAGCATTTGATGAAATAATATCTCACCTAAAGTCTGCTAATCTTACTGTTGCACTCGACAAAGTACAGACTCTTCCCCCACATACCTTTCTTGGTTGTAGAATTTCAAATTCCATCCAACCTTTATCCCCATGCATCATAGCTAAACCTGTCTACTCTCTGGCCAAGTTCCAAGAGCTCTGTGGCACCATCAATTACTTAAAACAGTTCCTCCCATTGCCTGACAAACACCTACATAGCCTCTTCTCTCTGCTTGAGGTCCATAAACACCCCTCAGATATCACCCCTCAGGTACAGATCACTGTTAATTGTCATGCATGGCCTTTGTCTTCCCCAATCTCCCTGGCCACCATGGCCTTCACAGATGCAAATAAAAGCAATTTTGGGGCCCTTATCCAAGAAAATGACAAGGAAGACCTAGTTATCAAAAGGAAAAATCAGGCTCGGTTCAGCTTGGAGAACTCTTAGCCGTTTTGTTAGTGTTTCCCATAAACATCTTCTCTGATAGCAAGTATACAGTACAGGCCTACAGAGCTTTACAGTTCTCAAGATTAAAAGATAAAAATCACCCTATATAAATTACCATGCTAGCCATACAAGAATCCTAACTGCAGAGCTGCCCCTACTAGGACAAGCCAGAATACTACACCAACAATTTCACCTATCTCCACAAAACATACATAGGCTCCAGCCAGACCTTACCATCGCACAGTGCAAACATCTGAGCTGCACCTACACAACCTGTGCCCCCTTGCCCCCTTAGGGCGCTTAACCAGTACGGGGTTAATCCCCGTGGACTCATGTCCAATGCACCCTGGGAAATGGATATAACCCATTATCTTAGTTTTGGCAAACTTAAATATATCCATGTTATCGTGGATACTTGCTCATCCTATGTTCATGCCATAGCCTTGATAGGAGAAACAGCACCCCATGCCATTAAGGCCCTTAGGGTTGCCATGATGGTTATGGGAATACCTCAGGAGGTAAAAACAGATAATGGCCCAGCATATACCTCTCATAAAATGATGGAGTTTCTGAAGGCTATGGGGATCAAACACACCTTTGGAATCCAGCAGAATCCATAAGGCCAGGCAATAATTGAAAGGACCAACCAGTCAATAAAAAATAAATTACCCAAAGGTTCTCCTGAGACAAAAGGGGATCCCCTCCTGTCACTAACTGAAACCCTTTCCCAGATAAACTTCCTCTCCTTTGATGAAAGGGGACTTAGCCCTGCCTATAAACATTGGGCAGCTTTGCCAGCCCCTACCCCCCTACCATTGGTACACTGGAGGGATCCCATAACTCATGTTTGGTAGCAACCCGCCCCCCTCCTAATGCAGGGGCGAGGTTATGCTTGTGTTTTCCCACAGAGCCAGTCCAAATCAATATGAGTCCCATCCACAGACATGAGACCAACCACGGATCAGGAAAACCTCACAGATGCCTCTCCTATATGATTTGTCTGCTATTGGTAAGAGCCACATTGACGGTGGACCTATGGGCCCTGGTGCCTCTCCCTCCAATCTTGTTGCCTGTCAATGTGGATTCCCCTGCCCTCCCGGCTCTCTTTACTACCAATTCCTCCACAGGGCTCCCATATATGGATGCAGTGGACATCACTACCCAGAGCGGGGGCAGATGGATTCTACACAATGTCTTCTGTTTTACCACCAATCCCACCCCTGGCCCTTGTGTCAGATTAGTCAACACAACTACGGCGGATTTCAATGGAAACTATTCCAAGGGACAATACCTCTTATTAACTGGCTACATGCCACTGATAGATTTGATAACAACACACTGTGTTACAAATAGTGGTCCAAATTTAAAAAAGCCCAAACCTCCCCAGATGCCGCCCGTACAATCAGACCACTGACTTAAACACTCCCATCATTTGGGAAGAGTGTCTACCCATCCTACCTTCTAGAACAGATCATTTCTTTAGAATACCAAAGGTAACTTGCTTGGGCGTTTGTAAACAAATGCTGACTAATGCATCTGATTTATATCTCCCAGCTAGGAACCCTTCTTCATTAAATCAATACAACCCTGTTTTCAGCTCCTAGAACCTTTGCGGCCCATCCGCCTGCCTGGAAGTCCATCCACTTGCTTTCCTATATGGAGCCATCTTTGCTAATGGGACATACTCTGGCAGCAATGCCACTGGTTGGCATGATCACTCAAATCTTATACAAGCCAATCATACATCTTTCAAATCTACCACTGTCTGTGTATGGCCCCCTTTCTTCTTCTTCATCACTAATTCTACTAACACCACCTTAAATTGTGCAGATAGGACTTGTCTCCTTGAGGTGTGTTGGGTCCTCCCACACAGACGGACCATCCTCATGTGGGAACTGGCCGCCATATGGTTCCCAGTGACCTCAGATTCCCATTTTCACTCCATACAATTAATGGAACGAACCAAGGTTGGCTTATCTAGAAACAAATGTGACTTTGGAATTACCGCTGCCATCATTGCCACTATTCTGTTGGCCATAGGAGGGGCTACTGCAGCAGTGGTATGCCTGACCCATTACACGACTACCACTGCCGCACTCAATGAGGTAGTAAGCGAATTGGCTGCTGCCCTCCACACTCAGGATCTAATAAACCAACACCTTTACAGTGCCATCCGTATTCTGCAGCAACAAATTGACTTGCTGGCAGAAGAGATAGATACAGTTATCCAAGGTATAAAGATATCTGTTTGACCCCTTACCTGGTCTCCAATATCACAAATGCTATAATAAAGTTAAGGGACTGCATTACAGGCTCATGATCCAATAAATTTCTCAATTACACCATCCAATTGCAAGGACAAATTATTTTTCTTAATTACACAAGAGCCCCAGTTATAGAATTAAATACCACATTCCTTGAACAGATCTGGGAAAATCTAAAGAAACTTTTTGACCTGTCCTGGTTTGTCACTTGGACCCTCTTGGGTTGCATTGCTATAGCATTAATCCTCTTGTTCAAGTGTCTTTTTCAGCAAATCCATAGGGAAAGGCCGCCAACAAACCCACCTTGCAGATCATCATGGCTCTATGAAATTCCGATAGGGGCACACCTACTGAAGTAATACAAGCCTGGTTCACCAAAATAAACAATGCCTTGGGCTAAAGGCCACCTCCTAAGAGCTAGCCCACCATCCTGGCAGATCTCATGCTCTTGAAAGGACATCTAGGTCAAAGCTGATGGTCAATGATGGGTATGATTCTCCCACAATAAGCCAACCTAAGACAGGATGGACATGAAGCTAGATGCACACTCCGATGACAGGTAAGGCTTATGTGTAGGGAGAATGACCTAAGACAGACACAACTTCATAAAAATGTCCTAAGACCTGAGAGGACAGTTAGCCACTGCCTCCCCCGAGACTGCCAAATTAAAACAAAAAGAATGGATTGTAGGAGGCTAGGCTCAAGACCAGCAGTGCAGGCACACCCCTGCTTCCTGTTGATGAGCAGGAAGGTGCAGTTTTGGGGCATATGGCCCATCCTGATTCCTGCTGAGAGCCATGGACACTGCTGACATGTGACACACGCCAATGGAAAAGAACACATCAGACTCAGGGGGCAATGGGGAGGCAAGGACGGGTATAAAGGGACCTCCCTTGTATGCAATAAACAAGAGCTCTGCTTACAACACAGTGAGCCTCTCAGTATCTGTGTCGTTGACTCTGCGCCTACTCACCCCCTGCCCCAGCATGGGGGAGGTGACGGGCACACTGAAACAGTAGGACCATAAGAGAAGGGAGAAAGAGGGAAAATGGCACCTTAAGTGGGAAAACTATGATGGAGGGGTGAGACTATGTGAGAGATAAACAATGCCTAGCTAGTTTGGAAAACAAGAGAGAACCATATTACTCGTACAACCTACTGACAAATTATACATAGCAGATCAAGAAATACATGTCTAAAAAAGGTTTATCTAAGAATAATTGGTCTTTGCCCAAGATTTATCTATATGACACACAGTAATTAAAAGTACCAGACTGGGGGAACTAACCTTCTTGGATGTTTAACAGTAATACTTTGAGGCCTATACTAATTTGGTCAGAGGGACAAAAAGGAAAGTTTTTGCTCCTTGCTCTTCTAGGTTGACTAGTTCCAGGGGACTAATTGAATCTCTCAAAATGTCCTATAATGGTGGTGGGTCACCTGTCCTCTTGAGCAAGGAGGCCAAGGAGACCCCACCAGATGGACTTGAATCAGTATCCAGTTACAAAGAGGAGGGTCAACACAGAGGAATCACTTCCTCCATGCTTCCAAGCGAAGCCAACCATGGTCAAGTAGGACCTTTGACTTATCTTCACATAGATGGAACCAGTAAAAAAAGGAGCCAGGGGTTCCTCCCAAGCTCATGTGACCCCTGAGGAACAGATCCTCAAATGACCTTAAGAGTATAAATAAATCGGTTTATCTTCCCCAACTGTATGGCCTTAAACATCCAAAAGGAAAGTATAACCAAAGATTAAATGGGCCAACATAATTTCATAAGAGTCCATATGTATAGCTAAAGGCTACATAACAAGCAACAATGTCAGAGAAGCAATACCTTCTTTTGAGTTGATGGCCAGGGTGGCCAAAGGGATTCCCCAATAGTAACCCAGCATAGAACTGGGAATATGAACAGCAGACCCCAATCTAATCCAAAGGAATATTGACAACTGATCACTGCTAGATGAAAAACATCTGACCCTCCTAAAACAAAGACCTCTAGATAGGCTGACTAGATTCACCAGAAGGGCAAGTAGTGGAGAATGGCTGGGGGTTCTGACAACACGCAGACAGTAGCAGGGATATCAGAGTATAAAGGCTCTAGTGGGGGGAGGGAGGCAATGGGAGGGTGCTACCTTGGAAGTGGATATATAAATAAATAAAAAAGAAAAAAAAATAATTCTTCAAAGCATAAAAATTTGCTCCTTAATAACTAGTAGATGTGAAAAACATTACCACTGAAATCTACCTGATGACTTTATATCCATGCTCAGATGCCAAGGAGCTCAGAAAGTAACTGACTGTGACTAGTAATAATCAGATATATAGAGATTAGAAACACATGTGCATAATAGCTTCAATTGTATTAAAAAGGAAATTCTCTGTATGAAACTGTATTTTAATAATGAAATGGAGATCTTTTTTAAAGTTTAAAAAATAGTGACATATAAAAACAAAATTGGGTTATTTTAAGGGAGTGGGGAGGGAAGGGTATACAAGGAATTTGGGATAAATGGATAGAAGGAGCTCAAGAGAGGTAGTAGAAAGGTATTATTAAGGGAGAAAGGGTGGAAATGGGAGCACCTTAAGTGGGAAAACCATGATGGAGGGGTGAGACTATGTGAGAGATAAATAATGCCTTGGTAGGTTTGAAAACCAGAGGGAACCACATTACTCTTATAACCTACTGACATACGTAGCAGACAAAGAAATATATGTCTAGGTAAGGTTTATCTGAAAACAACTGGTCTTTGCCCAAGAATTATCTATATAACATGCAGTAATTAAAAGTACCTGACTGGTGGAACTAACCTTCTTGGATGTTTTACAGACATACTTTGAGGCCTGTAATAATTTTGTCAGAGGAACATAAGGGGCAGTTTTTTCTCTTTGCCTTCCTAGGTTGACTAGTTCCAGGGGATTATTAGCATCTATCAAAATGTCCTGTAACTGTGTTGGGTCACCTGTCCTCTTGATCAAGATGGATGAGGAGACCACACGAGATGGACTTGAACCAATGTCCAGTTTAAAAGAGGAGGGTCAACACAGAGCAATAATTTCCTCCATGCTTCCAATTGAATCCAACCATGGTTGAGTAGTACCATTGACTTATCTCCATATAGATGGACCCAGTAAAAGAAAGGAGTCAGGGGCTCCTCCCAAGCCCATGTGACCCCTGAGGAACAGATCCTCAAAGGACCTTAAGAGTAAAAATATATTGGTTTGTCTGGGCCAACTGTATTGCTTTACACACCCAAAAGAATGTATAACCAAATATTAAAGGGGCCAATATAATTTCTTAAGAGGCCATATACATAGCTAAAGGCTGCATAACAAGCAACAATGCCAGATAGGAGATACCTTCTTTTGAGTTTGGTCTGGGTGGCCAAAGGGACTCCAAGAGAGTAACCCAGCATAGAAGTGGCAAAATGAACAGCAGACCCCAATATTATCTAAAGGAATATTGACAACTGAGTGTTGCTAGATGAGGAACAGCTGACTCTCCTAAAACAAAGACCTCTAGAAGGGCTGACTAGATTCACCAGAAGGGCAAGTAGTGTGGAACGGCTGGGAGTACCGACAACACAGCAGACAGTAGCAGGGATATCAGAGTATAAGGGCTCTAGTCGGGGGAGAGAGGCTGTGGGAGAGTGCCATCTGGGAAATGAGTGTATAGTTGAATAAGATTGTTTGGGATGTTCTGTGTTATATACACAAACAAAAAAAATCAACAAATTTTAAAAAGTGTATTGTATTTGTGGAGGAAGCATGAAATTTATGTCATGTTAATTAGTAGAGGTGATAAACATTACCATTGAAATCTACCCAATTGCTTTATAGACTTACACAGGCACCAAGGATCCAAGTGCAACCGATTATGACTAGCAATAATCAGATACATACAGATTAGTGATGCATATGCCAACATCTCAGTCCTAGTAGAAAAAACAATGAGCCTTTCTGCCAGGAACAATATATTCTAAAAAGAAATGGAGAACTTTTATAAAGGTTAAAAACTTATTCACTTATATGTCTTAAAGGAGTTCAATATTGTATAACTGTGTTAATTCAACTGTGAACCTAGAAACTTGCAGCCACTGTGAAAGAGATGTACTCTTGCTCTGGAGTGTGTTACTGAATATGTTAAAGCTGTAGTGAAATGCTTCTTCTAAACATGTAGTTATTAAAAATTAAAAAATAATGATTAAAAATAATAGTAATCCTTCAAAGCATAAAAATTTTCTCCTTAATAATAGTAGATGTGAAAAACATTACTATTGAAATCTACCTGACGATTTTATATTCATGCTCAGATGCCAAGGAGCTCAGAAAGTAACCGACTGTGACTAGTAATAATCAGATATGTAGAGATTAGAAACACATGTGCAAACATCTTAATGGCAATTGCCTTAAAAATGAATTTTTCTGCATGAAACTGTGTATTTTAATAATGAAATGGAGATCTTTTTTAAAGGTTAAAACCTCATTTAACTTTATGTCTTATAGGGTTTATACTGATTACAATTTTGTATAACTGTAATAATTCATGTGTAAACCTAAAAGTTTACAGCCAATTCTGAAAGAGATGCATCTTAGCTCTGGAAATTGTTATTGAATATGTCAATGTTGTAATGAAATGCTTCTAAGTATGTGGTTATTAAATAAATAATTTTAAAAATGCACAAAACTTCAATAATAATATACATTAAGAAGAAGCATATAGTGAGCTTTAAAACAGTAATCTAAACATGACAAGCAAAGCAATAATGCAAATTCATTAGAATGTCTGCCTAAAAAAATTATCAAAGGGCTTAAATATACAATGTGCCCATTTATTCTCTGTCTCTCTGTCCCTGTCTCTCTCTCTCTCTCTCTGTGTGTGTGTGTGTGTGTGTGTGTGTTTTCAGTGTTTTGTGTATGTGTCTGAAGTCATGTAGAGACCAGTAGTCTTCATGTGGCTTGGGTTCATATGTGTGTGCATACGTGTGTGAGCCACAGTGTGCATCTTTCTTGATCACTCCCCATCTTACTTTTTGATACAAAGTCTCTCACTTAGCCTGGAGTTCACCAATTTGACTAGACTGGCTGACCATTGAGCTCCAGGGATCCACATTATCTCTGCCTTCCTAGTGCAGAGATAACAGATACATGATACCACGCCATATTTTTTGCATGGGTGCTGGATATTCAAATAAATCAGGACCTCATACTTGCAATAGCCATCTCCCTAGCTCTAGCTACATTGTGATTTGTAAGATTTTCAAAAAATAATAACATTGGAAGACTGAAAGTAAAGATTTTCAATACTAAACATGCATTTGTTTACTAAAGTTCAACACAATATAAAAATTTAATATTGCATGATGTGTATCTTACATCACACAGATGTCCCTGACTAAAGATGGTTTAAGGTGGTTTATAAACTTTACATTGTCACAAAAGAGGTAGGCATTTGGTAGAAATTGTACTTTCAATCTTTAATTGTGATTTTTCCCCCCAGCTTGACAATATATGGTTAAAATATTCTCTCACGTTGCTGATTGATGACAGCAGCTGCAGGCACCACGTATCTGAAGGGTAAAAGGAATGAACAACTCATATTCCAGTGGCTTCTGTTTGGTAGGTTTGAAGTATTTAATACATTTCATTTTATGTTTGTATTACTATGTTTTAGGAGGTGAAACCCTGTTGTAAGTCAGAGAATATCTGTATTTTCAAAGTTAATAAATATTGTCAACTTATTATGCCACAAAGAAAATTCAGCTAAACTTTCATATACCTGAAATATCAACTTTAATAAAAATTTTTAGAGTCATAAGCAGAATGACAAGATCATCAAGGACTAAGAAATGCCAACAAAGTTGTTTTAAATTCTTTAATGTTTTATGCACTTATATACTGAAATTTAGTCATCCCATTCCCCCTCCCCTGACCTCATTCCCTCTCCTATTGGAACACTTCTTCTCAAAAAGCCCCCACCTCCTCTCCCGTCTTCTTTTTGTATGTAACCCAAAGATTTAGTTAGAGTTTCTTGATGGACCATGTGTGTGAAGTTAGATACTACAAAAAAAGGCAACTGATCAGTGGCTATGCTCCAACAACCATTAATTGCCAATAGTGCCTCAGAAAAAGTTAGAGTCTCAAGCGCCCCTCCTCATCCATCATGAAATGCCTAGGGGCCAGTCTTCTGCAGGTCTTGTAAAGATAAATACAGCTGTAGTGAGTTTGTGAGTACTGAGGCCAGGCCTTGTTCAGAAGACCTCTTTTTGCTGTACATGGTCTCATCTTCTGTTTGTTACATTTTATCTACTCCCTTGGAAAATGATCCTTTAGGGAAAAGGAAGTCAATAAGGAGATAGAAGTGATAAACAAGATGATTAGGAAGACTGATGTAGTGGACATAAGTAGAATGATTCATCTACAATTTGGAAATTTCTCTTTTAAGTATGTATGTAATATTTTAAAGAAAATGTGCAATCATTTCTAGCCAGAATTATTTTACTAAATATTCAGCCCTAAGTACAAATTGTTAAAAAATTAGTAGTAACCAAAATATCATAACTTGTTGACATTTGGATTTCATAAACTACTTCTCTTAAGTAATTTGATGACAGTTATATAACTATAAACAATATAGATCATAATATATAATTGAGTACTTAAAATCCATTAAGATAAATGAATTTTGCTATACATAAATTATACTTTAGTAAAACTGCTACGAATATAGATAATGTTTCCCATTAAACTCTAAGCAAAAGATCAGCATAATACAAATATAGCCCAAAGATAGAATCATTTCACATCATAGAAATTAACCAATAAATATGTAAAGTATGACTTACTGTCAGTATAAATAACATAAAAGCAAAATATAGCCAAAATATAAAATCATTTTGTACTGAAAAGTTATAAAAATTGAAAATATTTGTTAATACTCAGGAAAGTATATAGCAAGGATGTTCAGCAACTGCTTCTTGGGGCAAATAGTGCTATGTTGAAAAGTGTATGTTTTTCCGTCATCCAGTAATTTCTGGTGAGGGTGTGTGGAAGTAGCAGCAAAAACCACAAAAAGAACCCTAGAAACAACTCTCTTTTCCAAAATCAGACCTATGGATGAATCAGTTGTGAACGCCTCACAAATTCAAAAATTAAAAAATGAACAATGAGCAAATCACTGCTGCATACCACACAGGAAATGCCCAAAGAACAGGTGCCTGTGAAAAAAATCATACATGGAAAGGTGAGGTTTTCACATATAAAAATAAGCAAACTATATCATTAATAGCTTATTGATACATATATATATGATGTATGGAGAGATGTGTATGCTAAACAGTGAAAAAATCAATGTAGAGATAGAGAATAATTTTATAGAAATTCAGAGAAAATCTATTGTTTTCTAATCTTTGTTTTTTTCTTTGATTAGTTAGTTCTTATAGCTCTAACTTCAAGGAGTGGCTAGCTCTAACTCTAGTAGTTCTTATCTATTGGAGTGAATAATGACTTCATTGTTTTATTATATTGGCATCATACAAGATTTACTTTGAAAATATAAATGAATAATATTATAGAAGAAATTGCACAACAATACAGTATTCTTTAAACTTTCTTCTAACAAGAATGTCTTCATTTCCATACATCAACTTAACTCTTTTATATGTAATATATTAATCATCTTTCTAGCAATGTGCAAAATAATGCAAATACTAAAAGTTCTGAGAATGACCCCAAATAATTTAGTTATGAAGTAAAGATAGAACTTTTTATCTGATACAAGTAGTTCATGACCTTGATCACTTTGTTCTTTCCCTAATGGCTTTTAAAGGTCTAACAAGAATGTCTTCATTTACTTAACAAATATTAATAACCTTAGCAGAAACAAGAGATCAATCCATTTAGGAAATCAGAATATTATAGGCCTTGATGGCATAACCAACTACTTTTTTTTATTTTAATGATTAGAAATGGAAATGAGACACTAGACATGGTCATTGCAGTTTTGCCCATTTTCTTGGTAAAATATAGATACTGCTTAATTATTTTTATCACAGCTAATTGTACTATATAGGACTATAAATAATGTAATTCATAGTGTACAGATAACTGTAAATACAGAGGGAAACATAATCAACCTCATTTTTATTTAGTGTTTGTACCCTTAATCTGTTACCTTTACTCCTTTAGGCTGAGCAATGGTCTTGGTTACTTTAAATATAATCATCCTATTTTATATCACATACAAATGTTATGTCAGATATAGAGGACAAAAGAAAAGTAAGATCTGGATCATGATTCAAGATCTGAATCTTGATATGAGTCAGGAGTTTCTTTCTTATTTGATTTGTCAGCTAGTTATTCTACTCTCCTGAACACTGCTATCTTGCCTACAACTGAGCCTCATCTAGGGCAGATTATAGGAATGAGCCTTCCTATGGACAGCCTAGGAATAAATAATATGTGACCCCTGCATGCACAAAATGTGATGCTTGGTCAACAGGGGAAACTGTAAAAGAAAGTTCCCAGAAAGAACTCCTGCATCCTGAGCGAATTTCTTGCAAGGCTGACTAACTGATAATAACACTTCAGTGACTGTGGAGAGTTTGGAATGTTGCAGATCCAGAGTCTAGTCACAAATTATTTGGAAACAACTTTAACCCCATAAATAGCCATACCTTGCCTACCTCTGTTTCTGAATTAACATTCTTGTGACTAATACAATGTATTAACTTAGCAGACCACCAGGTAGTGCCAATAAAAAGCTAAGAATGTCATTTGATAGTATCTGAGACCTATAGTAGACCCCCCCACACTTTGCTATGGTCTGCCTACTGAATGTATCCACCAAAATATTTGAAAAGTGTCTTGATTTATGACTTTTCTTTGTTCTGTTACTAAAAAAATCTTATATGACTGCTACCTCACTGGAGCATGGAATTTGGGGTAATGTAATCTGTGTTCCTGGGCCATAGTCACTCATATTTTGCTCCAGAAAAAACTATCTCTTTTCCCCTTAAAAAATAAAATAAAATAAAGTATCTCCTAAAAAAAGAAAGAAATTCAGAGCAATAATAGTCTTCATCAGAGATACAGATGGTTTGGGGAAACAGGTATTCTAAGTCTCTTACTTCTTACAATTTACCATGTGGGAGTACATAAACAGCCATGTTATTAATTTTGAGATTGGACCTCCATGTCACATGTATACTCTTGTAGTTTATTTCTTTATAAAAATTTTTACAAAGGTCCAATGAGATTGCTCAGTGGGTAGGGATACTCACAGTCAATCCTGATGATCTTAGTTTGATCCCTGAAAGCCACATGGTTGAAAGTTGTAATCAATTCCCCCAGGATGTCCCCTCATTACATATATGCCATGACACACAAAAAAAATGCAAAACATACATAAATTTTGTGAAGGGTTTTGTTTTCTTTTTCATCAAGACTATTTAATGAAATGTGCTAGTATGATAATAGCCTTGCACCATGTTCAGTGAGAGACCCTATCTCAGGGGAATAAGGTGGAGTGCTCGAACAGGGTACCTGATAGCCACCCTCTTTTGGCATGAAATTCCTTTGATTCACCATCTGTTACTGGATATGTAATCTAATTCTTCACTACTATTGATATTTTTGTGTAGTGAGTAGCACTTTTGTTTTTGTTTCATGTTCAAGTCCTGTTCATTAGAATGGAGATAATACTCTTTCTATGTATATTTTTAGTTATTTGTCATGAAATGTTGATTTTTGGCTTTTGACCAGGGATAGTCAAATTTATCCATGACAATACTTTATATTGACATCACTGATATGAGAATGTTAGGGTATCTTTGAAGGCAATGTAGCCTTTCTCTGCTCTGTTGTGCCTAGCTTGAGTGGCTAGGGTCCCCAAAACTCAATAGCCAAGAAAGCCACCTCAAGCTTATGTGTTATTGTCTTGTGAATTCAAAGAATGAAATTCACAGACCACAAAAACATATTTTATTATAGAGAGTTTAGGAGAAAGAAAGAAGGCAGACATCGTATACTGCAGAAAGGGTCCCTGGGAATAGGATACCATTGAGCCTCACAGCCCTGGACTTACAGGGTTTTGGCAGATGGAGAAAGGAGAAAGGATGAGCAAGTTAATTCAGTTCACATTCCATATGTCCAAAGCTCTGAGTATGATTTGCAGGAATAGGGTACTCCTTTAGAGATATAAGGAAAAACAAAAACAAAACAAAAAACAACAACAAAAAAAACAAAACAAAACAAAAAAACAGACTTGCTTCTGGCATCCCCAGACAATATCCATGGCAGAAGCAGATACTCTTAGATACAGATACTGCTGGAATGGTTAGCCTTAGGCAATGACAAGTGTACTGGCAGGTTCAAGGACATTTCAGCTCTTAATTAAGAAATAAACTGTTCACTTTTCTTTTGTAATCTTTTTACTCTAAACTGCCTAGCCACTCTTTTTCTTTCTGTTCTCATTTTTATGAAAACAGCTAACATTTATT
>NW_008339767.1:1604669-1620493 GCF_000622305.1 Nannospalax galili
GTCTAAAACCCATTGGAAATCAACTCTCAGAACAAATAAATTTAGATATACTTGAGTACGACTTTAAAATATCATACTTTAAATACTTAAGAGTATTTAAATAATTTAAATATTTTTAAAAAGGAAAAAGTCACTGAGTTTTCTTCCCTCCTTTCCTCTTGCCCAGCCTTTCTGCTTCCTTCCAGCCTCTCCCTCTCTCGGTCCCTCCATCCCTTCCTTTTTTTATGCCCTTGTATTTCTCTGTTTCATCTCTGTCTCACTTAAATTAGATTTTCACAAAGCAGAGTCATAAATTTTGGGGGCCTATGGTGTCTGTAACTTTTGAGTTGAGTTCATTGCCCTGCCCTTGAGCCCTTATACATTTGATCACCATTTGTATCTATAACTACACAGAGCTTTGGGATTTTCTTTCTTTTTTTTTTTTTTCTTTAAATGTTGCTCCTAGGTTTCGTTTTTGCCAATATGCAAATCAAAAACTTCTAATTTCCCCTATTTGTGTAACATATTTTTGTTAGACTGAAATCTATTTTATTTTTCGCTGCGTGTATTGGTTAGAAAGTAAGTATACAAGACTTTTTTATATAAGTTTCTCCCAGGACGTTGTCAAGTCGAAGCAATGTAGTATCATCTATAACAGAAGTGGATTGAACAAGGCTGAGCTAAAGCTAAGAACCACACAGGCATTTCTCTGGGGCCACAGTAAAGAAAGTCCAGAAAAAAACATCTTATGTTCAAAACAAAATTAAACAAACCAGCAAATGCAGCCAGTGGTGGAGGAAATAAGATGACAGTTTATGAATTTGAAATTCTGACAACCATAGATCATAAACACAACTACACCAATGTCATTTGTATGATTTCATGGAAATTAACAAAATTCTGAGCCAACCTTCTCTGTGTTCAATGAGAGAATGTCCACAAAAGAGGGGGCAAAAACGGTTGCAGGAACCAGAGGAACAAGATGTCTGCTGCTCGATAATGCATTTTAGACATGATAGGGAAGATGCACCCACGAAATCTATACAATATAGCTGCAGAACAACACTTTCATAGTGACAAAATCATTTGACATGCCAATGTAATTGGGGGAAATAACAGAGAGTTTCACCTCTAGATGAAGGGGCACAAACAGTCAATGGATGCTAAGGGAGGGAGAATTAGTTTCTGTCAGGTGCAAGCTCCCTGATAGGTTATCTGGTCCCATGTCCTCAGCCCTAAACACATGTACACATAAACACCATGAAATGGACTCAGTGCATTATATATGCATACATATATGTATATTTATAAATGTATGTGTATATATAATGGTAGTAATAAAAAAAGGAGAACAAGAAATCAAAAGGGTGTGAGGTTATATCGGGAGGAGTGAGAGGACTGGAAAAGATATAAATAGAGTACATGTATGAAACCCTCAAAAATAAATACTTAAAATAAGGACTTTAGAAAAGGCCATATGGATGCCTACCATCATTAAAGTATATACATATACATAATAAAAAGAGACCAAAAGAGGTTATCCTAAAATAGGAGGACATTGCCCTTTCTAGATATCATAGGATAATGATAGATAAATAAACCTCAATACCAGGAATGGGCTCCCTCCATCTCTAAAATCTGTTTATCAGAGGTCCCATAGACCTTCAAATAATATTGTCCATTGCTCCTGCTCTTGGTTACCCACAAGAACTGGATGGTGAGACCATATTGCTAAAGACACTATATACATGACCTGTAGAACGAACAAATAAAAATCAAGCTGGTACTGATTCCAGAATCTCATTTCCACTGGGTAGCATTCATAGTCCTAGAAGGTGCTGTGCATTTTCCCAGAAGAAAAAAGATAATCATCAACCTTACCCATCTATGAATCTTGTGTACTACAGCAGCAACTGCCCTGGCAAGATGTACACTGGTGCACTAGTAGCACCAATATTATGGGAGTAACCAACCATTCCTTATTGGATTTAAGGTCTGCTTCATAAGATGGAGCCTATAACTGACACTGATATCAGGCTTATGAACCTGAGGCTAGACAGGTCACAGGACATAGGGGAGAGCCTAATACTAGTTTCCAACTAAATAGTCATTGTATTAGACTAAAATTACTTGTTGTTATACTCATGGATTAAAACATCTAAAAAATTTACCCAGATTAGTTCCATTATACAGCAGATGGTGATTAGCACAGAAGCCCACAACTTGTCAACATGTAGAGAACAAGGAGCTTCAGAGTGCTTATCCCTGAATAGAACACCTATATCAAACTTCTGAATCCCAAGGTTAAGAGATCATTGCAGAAGAAGGGCCAGCAAGGTTGTAAGATCCAAACATGGTACATGACAACATGGAAACAGATTTTTCCAGACAGCTGGTCAATTACTCATACAGACCCATAGAACAATGACAGCATGCAAAAGTCCCATGCAAGCTCAAGCTCAAACTAACAAAGAAATCCCAGTATAGGAAATGGATAAGAAGCCCCAACCCCACCTAAGGAAATAATGACAGTAGATGGCTGCTGGGAGGGACAGAGACAGTCACTTTCAAATGTGAGTTTCCATAGGTTAACTAGGCTCCAGTGGATGAACCCACACTGAAGGACATTTGTATACACTTATGATTCTATAGGCCATATATATGAGATACAGATAGAGGAGGAGGTCTAAATACCGTTAAAGGATATTGTATGAAAATCACAAAAGTTCAGTGAAAAAAAGGAACAAGCATATTTCAACAACAACAACAACAACAAAGCAGATTTTGCCTCTGATAATAGTGTTTAGATTAGCTATTGATACTAAAAGTAACTAGATAACCATCACAAAGTGTACAGCAAGCCAAGATCTCTAGCCCATTCCTTTGCAGCCTCAATACTTCCAACTTACTCCAACCCCACCCTGCCCCAGGCTTGCCTTAGACCCAGACCCAATCTAATTCCTCTGCCTCACAATCCTGAACTAGTTTCTTAACTCAGGCTAGCTAAACCCCTTAGCATAGATTCCAATGGCTACTGATCTGACACAGCCCAGCCCTCTTACTACCCCGACCAGCCTATCTACCACCCTGTCCCACCAAGTATCCAGAATAGTCTACTACCCTGAAAGAACCTGAAACACACACCAATTTATTTATCACACCTAAGCAAAAAACTAACAAGCTGCATAAACAATACAAACAGAACTAACATTAAATTAAAGAATAGAAATCCCTACTGGACACAAAACCAATAAAGGACATCCTTATGCCAAAATGGCAGTGAGAAAACACAAATAAGAAAAACCAAGACATTATGTCCCCCCAAAATCCCACTACTACAGAAGAGCACTACATTGAAAACCACCCTGAGGAAACCCAAGATGCAGAATTTAAAAGAACAATCATAAATATAATCAAATAACTTAAAGAAGACACAGACAAACAATTCAAATAACTCAAAGAGGATGGGCATATGTGGCTTACTGGAATACTAAAAACAATTCAGGACATGAAAAACAAATTCATAAAAAGAGATAAAAACAGTGAAGGAAAGCCAAACCCAAATGAAAGTGGAATTGAAAAACTCAAAAGCCAATTGGAGACAACAGGAGAAAGTCTTATAAGCAGAATGAATGAAACAAAAAAAAGACTATCAAGACAGGGTGACAAAGATCTGGACTCCTTAAACAAAGATTATGCAATATTTTTTTAAAAAGGTATGGAATACCCAGGAAATGTGGGAAAACATGAAAAGATCAACTCTAGGAATTATAGAGGAAGGAGAAGAATCTCAAACCAATGGCATTGACGAGATTTTCAACAAGATTGTAGACAAAAACATCCCTAAATTAAGGAAAAACTTTCTTACACATATTCAAGAAGCATATAGAACACAAATTAGACATGACCAGAATAGGAACTCCCAACAGTATATCATATTCAAAATATTAAATGTACAGAACAAAAAGAGGGTAGTGAAAGCTGCTAGAGAAAAACAAGTTACATATAAAGGAAAACCCATCAAAAGTCTAGATGACTTTTCAGTTCAAACTATGAAAGCCAGAAGAACCTGGATCAAAGCAGTCCCAGTTCTAAATGACCATGAATCAATGCCAGTCCTGAATATTTTATACAACAAAACTATCTATCATAATTAAAAGGGAATGGAAAATTTTCCATGGCACGAATGACATCAAGCCAGCCCTACAGAGAACACTTGAAGCAATACACAGCACAGAAGATAGAAATAAGTATGCCCAAGAGGCTAGAGAAAGAAAACACAGATGTAATCACATAAACATAAATAGAGCCATGAACACAGAGAAGTTAAAATGACAGTATCCAATATACATCTTTCAAGAATTACCCTATCTATCAGTGTGGTCAACTCCCCTGTAGAAAGGCACAGGCTAACAGGATGGATCAAGAAAAAAAAAACATCTTTTTGTTGTCTTCAAGAAACTCATCTCACCTTCAAGAATAGAGACTACCTTAGGTTGAAAGGATGGAAATAATGTTCCAAACAAATGTCTCTAAGTAAGCAGCTGTTGCAATTCTAATATCTGACAAAATAAACTTCAAACTAAAATTAATCACATGGGATAAAGAGGCTCACTTTACTCTAATCAAAGGAACAACAGTTCTAGAAGATATTGCAGTCACGGACATATAAACACCAAACTCTGGTGTACTCAATTTGATAAAAACAGTACTCCAGGTTATAAAACATAGACCAACCCCAACTCAGAATATAGTAGTAACTTCAATATCACACTATCATCAACAGATAGGTTAACCAGACAAATAATATAGAGACATCTGAATTCAATGACATCTTACATGAAATGGACCTAACAGACATCTACAGAATATTCCACCTAAGTATCAAAGAATATACTTTCCACTAGCATCTTATGTAAGTTTTTATAATATTGACCACATTCTGGAGCAGTTAAAAAAACTCAACAAATACCAAAAAGTTGAATAATTCCATACATTCTATCAGACTGCCATGCATTAAAGCTTATAATCAACAGCAAAACAAGTTCTATTGACTACTTGAACTCATGGAGAATAAACAATACACTCCTGAATAATGAATAGGTCAAAATGAATTTAAGGAAAAAAAAGTATTCCTGGAACTAAATGAAAATGAGAATACAAGAAATCAAAACCTCTGGGGTACTTTCAAAGCAGTCCTAAGAGGGAAGTTTTTATCTCTTAGTGCCTACATTAAAAGGTCTGAAAAAGCACATGTAAAACTTAACAGTATAACTCAGGACTCTGGAAAAGCAATAACAGCAAAAGCTTGACTGGATAGAGCTTAACATGTATGGTGGAATGCATGAAGTACAGAAGGGGAATGTGGGCTGTGGGTTAGGGAGGGGGGTCTAAATATGATTAAGAACTGTTGTGTGAAAGATACAAAAGCTCAATAATTTATTTAAAGTATGCAGCAAGTCAAGATGAAGAGATATTTATGTAACTCAAGTCTCCAAGGAATATACTGTGGAAAAATGGTTAACACAGTGACTGTAAGGGAACTTCCTTGTGGCTGAGAAGTGGCACCAACAGAAATGGCAAAAGTCCAAGTGACAAACAGTGCCACCAGGTGCTTGATGTCCCTGCAGTGCCATGCTGGCTGTGTCTTGGCTGGTTAGGCTGTTGTCCAAGCTTTGGTCTCTGGTTTTCCAATTTATTTTGTCTATGAGTCAATGGAAACATTTCCCACAAAGTCCGCATTTTCTAAATTTTTTGTTATTTGTAACTGAAAGTCACCATAACTAACTTATTAATCAGACATATTCTATGAGCAGACTTCTTGGGTCATGAGATTTATTTTTGGCATATTTGGGAACTTGTGACCGAGGGTACTGAATATTCAATTACTATCAAGTGACAGGTATTTATCATTTTGTGCCATGCTAGAAGTCTTTAAGATCTGAGTGGCACTTAACTAATACAAATGTCATATGAAAATATGTCTATTTCTATCACACTGAAAGAGTAAGAAAGAAAATAACAAGATTAGATCACCAAATTCTCATTCAGCACAAGGCAACAGTTGAAATCCAAGCTTTTCTTGAGTACCTTTAAAATAAATTGAAGGAATCTCAATAAAGAATCTGTAATGCCATTTCCTCTAGGAGTTTCTATATTACAAAGGAAGTTAGTTGCCTCTTTGTATGCACTCCTATGTAAAATTTATAAAATTTGTGGAGAAGGAGTTGGATCCTTACAACTGCCAAAGGTTATGTGGGAAATTAGAGAAACTTTGGTATTTTAGCACTTTATCTTCCTTTTCTGAAGAATTATTGTGCCAGCTTGAATTTTCTGTAACCAGCTTGGCTGATGGTGTGACCATATAATTTGAAGCCATTTCTCTTCATGAATCCCACACTAAGTCTTCCTGAGTATAAATTAGTGAGAACTTCCGTATGACTAGTACATTGGGAGGTGTGTGAAAAGTTTTAATCTCATCAATATTTCATGGAATATTGTGTACCATAAGTAACATATTATTATGAGTAATAATGAATATTTTTCTGTTTTTTAAAATATTTATTTAATAACTATATAATTAGAAGAGGAATTTCATTACAACAGCATTAACCTATTCAATACCATTTTTCTGAGCTAGGGTACATCTCTTTCAAAATTGGCTGTACATTTCTAGGTTTACAGATGAATTATTACGCTTATATAATCTTTTACTCATTATAAACTCTATAAGACATAAAATTAAATGAGGTTTTACACTTTAAAAAAGATCTCCATTTCATTATTAAAATACACAGTTTCATACAGAAAAATTCATTTTAATCCAACAGACACTAAGATTCACATGCGTTTCTAATCTCTATATATCTGACTATTACTACAGTTACTTTCTGAGCTCCTTGGCATCTGAGCATGGATATTAAGTCATCAGGTAGATTTCAGTGGTAATGTTTTTCACATCTACTAATTATTAAGGAGCAAATTTTTATGCTTTGAATAATTATTTTTTAACTTTATTTATACACCCACTTCCCAGGTAGCACCCTCCCATAGCCTCCCTCCCCCCACTAGAGCCCTTATACTCTGATATCCCTGCTACTGTCTGCTGTGTTGTCGGCACCGCAGCCATTCCCCACTACTTATCCTTCTGGTGAATCTAGTCAGCCTATCTAGAGATCTTTGTTTTAGGAGGGAGCTGTTCCTCATCTAGAAGTAATAATTGTCAATATTCCTTTGGATAAGATTGGGGTCTGCTGTTCAATTTCCCAGTCCTATGCTGCGTTACTATCAGGGAATCCCTTTGGCCACCCTGGTCATCAACTCAAAAGAAGGTATCTCCTATCTGGCATTGTTGCTTGTTATGTAGCCTTTAGCTATGCATATGGACTCTTAAGAAATTATATTGATGCCTTTAATCTTTGGTTATACTTTCCTTTTGGGTGTTTAAGCCCATATAGTTGGTCCAGATAAACTGATTTATTTTTACTCTTAAGGCCATTTGAGATTCTGTTCCTCATGGGCTTGGGAGGAGCCCTGGCTCCTTTCTTTTACCAGTTCCACCTATATGAAGGTAAGTCAAAGGTCCTACTCGACCATGGTTAGCTTTGCTTGGAAGCATGGGGGAAATTATTCCTCTGTGTTGACCCTCCACTTTGTAGCTGAAAACTGGTTCAAGTCCATCTTTTGGGGTCTCCTTGGCCTCCTTGAACAAGACGACAGGTAACCCACCACAATTACAGGACATTTTGAGAGATGCTCATAGTCCCCTGGAACTAGTCGACCTAGGAGGGCAAGGAGCAAAAAGTGTCCTTTGTGTCCCTCTGACCCAATTAGTATAGATCTCAAGGTATGTCTGTTAAACATCCAAGAAGGTTAGTTCCACCAGTCTGGTATTTTTAATTACTGTGTGTCATGTAGAAAAATCTTTGGCAAAGACCAGTTGTTCTCAGATAAACCTTACCTACACATGCATTTCTTGATCTGCTATGTATAATTTGTTAGTAGGTTGTAGGAGTAATATGGTTCTCTCTGGTTTTCAAAATTGGCTAAGCATTATTTATGTCTCGAATTGTCTCACCCCTCTATCATGGTTTTCCCACTTAAGGTGCCCCCATTTACCCCCTTTCTCCCTTACTAATACCCTTCTCCTATGGTCATACCTCTCTTGAGCTCCTTCTTTCCCTTTATCCCCTAGGTTCCTTGTATGCTTTTCCCTCCCTCTCCCTTAAGCTAACCCAATTTTTTTTCCATATCTCCCTTATTAAGGCCTGTTTCCTACTGTTCTTCTCTTTCAGGTTCTTTCTTTTCCTTTACCTCCCTGGTTCCTTTTCATTATCCTGGTTCCTGTAGCTATGTCTGGATACATAGTCACTTATCAGGATTTGGTGCTGGGATCCACATATGAGGGAGAACATACGTCTTTTGTTTTTCTGAGTCTGTGTTACTTCACTTAGTATAACAGTTTTTAGTTCCATTCATTTACCTGAAAATTTCATAATTTCATCTTTCTTTACTGCTGAGTTAATCTCCATCGTATAAATGAACCACATTTTCATTATCCACTCATCATTTGAGGGACACTTACAGTGCTTCAATTTCTTAGCTATTGTGAAAAGAGCATCAACAAAAAGGATGTACAAGTATCTCTGCAATAAGATGAGTACTTTGGGTATATGCCAAGAAGTGATATAGCTGGGTTTATAACTGGGTCAAATTGTAGGTTCATTCGTACTTTATTAAGAGTTCTCCACACTGTTTTCCATAGGGGTTGAACCAGTTTGCAGTCCCACCAGCAGTGGATGAGTGTTCCCCTTTCCCCACATCCTCTCCAACATTTGGTATCATTTGTTCTCTTGATCTTAGCCAGTCTGACTGGGGTAAGATGGAATCTTAAAGTGGTTTTAAATTGCATTTCCCTGATTATAAGTGATATTGAACATCATTTAAGATGCTTCATAGCCATCTTTACTTCTTTTGAGAACTCTCTGTTCAGATCCTTAGCCCACCTTTTAATTGGGTTTCTTCTTGTCTTGGTTCTCTTTTTTTTGAGGAGTGATTTTTTAAAAAATATTTTGTTTATTATTTTTATTTTATGTGTATGAGCATTATGCCTGCATGTAGGTGAGTGCACCCATGTCATGCAATGCCCATGGAGGACAGACGAGGCTATTGGATCCCCTAGAACTGGAGTTACAGACAGTTGTTAGCTGCCATGTGGGTACTGGCATTCGAACCTGGGTCTTCTACAAGAACAGTCAGTGTTTTTAACTGCTGAGCCATCTCTCCAGCCCCATGAATACAATTTTAATAGAAAAATCATGATTCATTTGAAAATGCTTGTGTAGCTTTAAATTGTCATACAATATAAAATATATCTTATACTGAAGGAAGTATAGACTCAGTAGAATCTGTACTTAGAAGCTTGAACTGTGATCTTTTGCTATGGTAGCAATATGCAATATGATATTGTCATGAGACTGCACAGCAGCAGCAAATTTTACCCCATAGTGAGTTACACACAGAAGAATTTAACAATGCTCCATGTTGTACTGTGCTACTGTTATATGAAGTAGGTGTGATGGTTAAAATTTGTTGTCAACCTGGCTTAATTTAGGATCATCTAGGAAACACAGCAGAATATGTCATTGACAATGTTTCCAGGAAGGTTAAACTGACAAGGGAAGACCTGAACATACACTGGGATACTGAACTTAATAAAAAGGAGAAAGTGAGCTATGTACCAGCATCCATCACTCTCTGCTTCTTAGCTGTTGATGCTTTGGGACTAGTTTCCTCACTCCTACTACTGTGAGTGACTGCACCTTCGAACCACAAACCCAAGTAAACTCTTCCTTCAGTTGTTTTCCATCAGTTATTTGGTCACATCACTGAGATTAATCACTAATGCAATGGAATTGATATAGTAAATGTATTTTAAGCTGATAGTAATTTCAATTTAAGATGAATTTATCTGCACAAATCCCTATTGTAAGTCAAGCAGTATCCATATGATAAATACAATTTAATTAAAATGATGTTATTGAAATAGGAGAGATAAAGACCTATCGAATAGAATATATAGTTGAGAAGTAAGTCTGCAGGTTGGTTCATCAATGAGAAGTTTACGAACACATGCTAGGGACTGGAGAATTGGCTCAGAGGTTAAGAGCCCTGGCTGCAGAGAGCTCAGGTTTTATTCCCAGCACCCATATGGCAGCTAACAACCATCCATAAGTCCATTTCCAGGGAAATTCAACGCCCACTTTTGACCTCCACCAGCATTGCATGACATGGGTGCAAACAATACTCTCACCCACATAAAATTAAAATAATAATAAATAATAATAAATCAAAATAATAATAAATGGTACAGGTAGATAGTACCTCTAATAAATGTTGGGATAAATGGAGAGAGAAGTATTTGTACACTATATTTCAGATAAATAAAATACAAAAAAATATATAAGACCTCACACTACTCATAACAAAACAACCAAAAGCTGGACTAAGTGCTGGCTCAAAGCCAAAGCACTGATTTCCCCAAAGAAGATACAGAAATACTTGACGTGTATAGAAAATGTGTTCAATACCATTAATCACAAGAAAATGTAATTAAAAGCACATAAGTTGTCTCATCACATCTGTTAGGACAGCTATTACCAAAAACTGAAGGATCACAATGTTGGGATATGCAGGAAAGCCAACCCTTGCACAATGTTGGTGGGAACATAAATTGGTATAGTGATTATAGGAAACAATGAGGAAGTTTCTAGAAAATTGAAAGTATGATTACATTTTGTTCATTAACTCCAGTTCTAAGTATATAGTCAAAGTGGCATCAGTATCTCTAAGAAAGATCTGCATCCCCATGGACACTGCATCGTTAATCACCAAGATATGAAAATAACCCAAACGTCAAGAAGGATAAATGGATAAAGTACAATATTAATCTGTCCTTTAAAACAGAAGTCCTATCACATGTAACTACATGGCTACACTCAGAGGACATTGTGCTGAGTGAAATAAGCCAAACACAGAAAGACAGAGACTATGTTATCACCACATGTAAATGAGGAATTTAAAGGGAAAAAAATCTGCAACTGATCACACACAGGGAATAACTGCCTGTGAGATGCCCAGTCCTAAGTGACAACGGAACCGCTACACCTAAGTCTCATGGAACATAGTGGTACAGGGTGTAAAGAGAATACTAATGCATCTCTCAATTCTCACCAGAGAAATTTCATCAGACAGCAGAGTGCGATGAACATAGAAGGCCACAACTGGCCAAAATGTAGAGAATATGAGACTGCAGCGTATGTGTCCCTGACAGGGTTCATATTAAAACTCACTCATCCAAGTCTTAGGGGTCATTCTGGAAAAGAAAGTGGAAAGATTGTAATAGCCAGTGGTGGTGCATGATCAAAAGCAAACAAAGTACTTCAGGCAATGAACTTACAGCAATGGTGGCAGCATGTACAAGACCCGTGCAAACTCAGTTAGAGAAGAAAAATAGAAAAGAAAAAGCACAGAGATGGGGAAACGGGCAGGAGGTCCCAACCTTAGTTGAGGAACTGGCAGCTGACCCTGTAGGTTAAGGAAAAGTTGGGCTTCTTTAAAGGAGTGTCACAAGATAGGCTCCAGTGGATGAACTTACACTGAGGGACCTCTAGGTACACATACTTGATTCAATACTCAATAGGCCTGAACATATGTGACAGAATGCATGAAATCCTGCAGGCAGTCTATTGCAGTAGTGCAGATAAGGGAGGGATCTAAATGTGATTAAGATCTATGGTATGAAATGCACAAAAATTCAATAAAAATATACATACATTGAAAAACAATCTCTGGCTCTTACAATGTTTCCTTCCATCAACCACCCCCTTTCTTCTGTGATTTTTCCTGAGACTTAGATGAGGTGTAGAGGTTGCATTGTAGATGTATCACTTAGGGCTGGCACCCCAGTCACTGTAACAGTAATCATAAAGAAGAGGACAAGAAATGACGAGGGAGTGGCGGGGGCATTTGAGTAGTTGGAGAAGGGCCTGAGAGGGGTGCATATAATGCAAATGCAATACTTGTATTTTCTTCAAAGCAGAAAATCGAATGGTGGATGTGAAGGGCTGGAAGGATTGGAAAACTGGACAGATGTTGGTCAGAGAGGACAAAACTTTAATGATACATGGTGAATGATTTCTGGAAATCTAAATTTTCTAAAATAGTTAACTATATGCTATGTCAGGTGAGGTGATGGATTTCCTAATTAGCCTACTATGGTAAATATTTCACAGCATATATAATAGCTGTAAAGCCTAAATTTTTTCAACTGTATCTCAATAAAAATAAAGAGCTCATAAAATTGATTTTGATAGTCATTATATCCTCAACTCAATTTATGCTTTATGCAGTTTAACTAGTGTATTTAATTGGATATATTTTAGTTTCCTCTATGTCTGTCTTCTGAAGTAATTGATAATAATGTTTCTTTTCAATATGAAATATAAAGCAAACCAAAACAGTAATACAGTATATAGCATAAAGATTTCCTACTTTTTATGTTAATATATATATTTACATATGTTCTATTAAATATCAAATGACTGTACTGAATATTTGTAGAGAATATATATTTAAACTCTCACTCCAAAAAATTAATAAAAAGTGCTAAAATATTTTGAAGTGGAATAGAAACAATTTTTTTTTTGTTTGAGACAGGGTCTTCTTGTAGCCCCAGCTGTCCTGAAACTCACTATGTAGACCAGGCTGGCCTCGAACTCACAAAGATCCGCTTGCCTCTGCCTCCCAAGCGCTGGGATTAAAGGCGTGCACCACCACACTCAGCAGAAACTTACTTATTTTAAGTTTTCATTTTATTTATAGTTTCTTGACAATTTGTTAGTTCCCAATTCCAGCAGCATATTTTTTTTTTTCTTTTCAGGATTGAGATGTTCTGTTAGCAGCACTGCAGGTGGGAGAATCTAATTTTTCTCACCATTTTGTTGTAATTATAAGCAGGAGGTAGTCACAGCTCAGCTACTCATTGTGGGGGTGTGCTTGGTTTGGGGAGGAAGTTTGCTTTGAAGAGAAAATTTGAGCTATTATCTATAGAGTAAGAAAATGACACCTAGTACAAATCTAAAAGTTTTTCAATTAAGCCAAGTAATTAGATTTTGGAATGTATCCAGTGAACTTCCACTAAACACTCTAAATAGGGATTTTCAATGCACTTCTACAAAGGTTGTTTATAAATTAGAGGTAAAAATAAAACAAAATTGAAGATGTCCAGTGAATGTCACTAATATGTATGAGCTCCAGGTCCCAAGCCAGAACACCATAGTTCTAAATATGTCAGCTAGTATCTGCTAATGAACTTTTTAATGGAATTGTACTCTAAAAAGCAATGAAATTAGATAGCCATATGTTTTCATAAATAAAATTTTCCTTCTTAAAGATGAAGTGGTCGACATCAATATTATTATTCTATTCCAGTAGAATGGAAGGCAAGTTATTTCATTGCCTTTTTAGATGGTATTTTAAATATCTAAAACAGCCCTTTTCTTCTTAGTGATATTTGGTGATAAGAAAACACTAAAAATATATAAAAAGGATATACAACTTTTACATAAAAAGTAAAAACAAACTTCAGTAGACATTCTACAGCATCTAATTTAACTTCCATTATGTCTCTAAGCAGTAAAATATATTGCTTTATTTGTTGGGAATTAAAATATAACCATTTTTTAAAACTGCTTCTTCTTTTTTTTTTTTTTTTTTTTTTTTTTTTTTTTTTTAGATTTTTTTAAAACTCTTTTTTTTTTTTTTTTTTTTTTTTTTTTTTTGGTCTTTTTGAGACAGGGTCCCCCTGTAGCCCCAGCTGGCCTGGAACTCACTATATAGACCAGGCTGGCCTTGAACTCACAGAGATCTGCTTGCCTCTGTCTCCTGAATGCTGGGATTCAAGGTGGGAGTGGATATTTTCATATCGTTTTTCTTTGTATTTTTATCTAAACATTCCTATACCTCCTCATAATCAATTTTTGTTTTCTTTTTGGATAGGAATAAAATAGGGCCAAGACTGTGTATATAGATAATCAGAGCTCTCATTTCAAATATCTATTATTTTGTAGTTCTATACTATCAAAGAGAATCAATACTGGCAGTGCTGAGAAATGTTTGTCAAATAAAATGGTATTTATTGTTACAGCTGATAGCCCCTGTCATGATGGAATTTAAGTGCTACCTTTGCATGAAAAAAAAAACCCAGCATATGGGGCCATTGAAATGAGAACACCTCTTAATCTAAGAAGGTAGCTTTTCAAACACCCCATGCTTACAGACAATGAACTATTGTGGGCCAAGGTCTCTGGATATTCTCTAACTCTCCAACAGATACATAATAGTTCCCAAAGATGTCCTGTTATTTTCCAGTGTGCCTATTACAAATAGAAAGATGTATTAGAGGAAGCAATAGAGTGGCAATATTAAATGGTACTCACATTTTCACTGAGATTTAGCAGAGATGTGGTGAATGAGAAGTAGGGGAATTTATTGTGTCATTTGTACATTGATATTCTCTAACTCTCCAACAGATACACAATAGTTCCCAAAGATGTCCTGTTATTTTCGAGAGTGCCTATTACAAATAGAAAGATGTATTAGAGGAAGCAATAGAGTGGCAATATTAAATGGTACTCACATTTTCACTGAGATTTAGCAGAGATGTGGTGAATGAGAAGTAGGGGAATTTATTGTGTCATTTGTACATTGATGTGGAATGTGCTTTTACACTTTGAAGTGACAAAAAAGAAAAGTCATGAAGGATGAGGAGGAAAAGCAAATATAAAATTGTAGCAATGGCTATTGTATATATTACTTAGCAAGATACTTTCTTTTTCTAAATAAAAAATAAACAGTAAAACCACACGAAGCTCTAAAACAAAAGATGAATTTTAGCATGTCAATATGCAAGACTGGCATTTGGGCTATGAAGGTAGAGAAAGATGTCATGGCTTTCAGGCCCCAGTGTGTACCCATTCTATATGTTTTTCATCTCTCGCCAATGAAATTCCTCAAATGGATTCACAGAAACCTGAAGGTAACTGTATATCTTAGAACCGTCTCACTGAAGTGGGTACTACAGTCACCAAAGTCCATTGACTTGTCATTACTAGAAGCTGAGATATTGCCATTATTCTCCCTGTACATCTGCTCCCACTAAAATACTATAAATCACTCAACTTTGCTTTGAAGACCAAACAATTAAAGGCAAGTGATCATACCCACCAATAACACCAATTCTACTACAATTCCACATCTTCTGCTAGCAACAAGGAATGGGCCACCAGAGAATTAATATTCAGCAGCCCAGTTTCTTCTGATACTTTGTATTTTTGAAGCTGTTGATCAGAGCTCCATAGACCCTCCAACAATACTGGCCACTGCCCCTGTTCTTTGTTACCCAGCAGAACTTGACAGTACAACTCTGTTTCTGGAGATATATGAGCCATAAAACAAATAAGGACACTTCAAAGCTTCCTTTTTCCTGGCTAGCTTTCACAGTTCTGGAAGGTAAACCATGCTACCTGAAGACAAAATTAATCATCAACCTTATCCATGTATGAATCCTGTGAGCTACAACAACTCTCCTGGCAACAAGACATGCTATAAGTGACATAGGGCCACTAATATTATGGGAGTAACTAACCAATTTCTAATTGGATTTAAGGTGTGCTTCACAAAATGAAGCCCTTTCCTGAGCTTGATATCAGTCTGAGGAACCTGTGGCCAGACACTTTACAGGTCATAGGGAAGAGCTGAATACTATTATTATGTTAAATATATAT
>NW_008339767.1:1621686-1622351 GCF_000622305.1 Nannospalax galili
GAGACAGGGTCTCCCTGTAGCCCCAGCTTCTGGGGAACTCATTATTTAGACTAGGCTTGCCTTGAACTCACAGAGATTCACCTGCCTCTGCATCCTGAGTGCAGGGACTAAAGGCATGTGCCATCACACCTGGTCTAAAAACTTATTCTTAAAACCGTAGATTAATGCCTCTCAACTCTCACCAGAGAAATTTCCTTATGTGGCAGATGATGGTTAACACAGAAACCCACAACTGGCCAATGTGCAGAGAATAAGAGAATGCAATGTGCTTACCCCTGAATAGGATACCTGTATCAGACTTCTTCCTCCAAAGCTCAGGGATCATTGTAGAAGAGGGGGCAGTGTTTGTAAGAGCCAAAGGTGGTGAATGACCCTTGGAAACAGAGTTTTTCATACAGCTGGAAAGTTACTCATGAATTTGTATCAATGATGATAGCATGTACAAGTCTCACTTAAGCTCAAGCCAGATAAAATCCCAGCATAGACATGGGGAAGTGGTCAAGAATCTCAAACCCTATCTGAAGAACTATTGGCAACACATGGCTATTGGAAGGGGGAGAGTTAGTTCCTTTTAAGGGTGTGTCTTTTGGTAAGTTAGCCAGGCTCCAGTGAATGGACCTACACCAAAGAGCATTTGAGGATACAAATTTGACTCTATAGGCCAT
>NW_008339767.1:1622382-1644707 GCF_000622305.1 Nannospalax galili
AAGGGAAACCCTTTCCAAAAAAAACAAAAAAAAAAAAAAAAAGACAAATAATAATAGAAGACAAGAAGTCAGGGGCTGTAGTATGGCAGGAGCAGATGGGGCAATGCATCCATATATGATCAAAATAAATTATATGAAATTCACAGTATTTGAATTAAAAATAAAAAGAAACAACGTTGCAAAAAAGTATATTATATAGAGTAAACTGCATCTATTTATCTATTGGTTATTAGACTATTCCTTGTTATGTTAATAATTGAATATAAGGGTTCTGCTCCTAAAATGATGCTGGTTTACTAATATTAAACTTGAAACTTGAATTATTTTCTTTTCCATGTTGTTCCCATGTCTGCATTGGGTTTGCATAGGTCTTGTCCATGCTGTCATTAGAGATGTGGGTTTAAATGCTCAGCAACTCTGTGGTGCCCAGACAACACAGTTTCTGAAGGCTTTATTTTAAACACCTAATTCTAAAACTAGAGTGATTCAATTCGACATTTATTTTATTGTTATTGATGAAAATCCCATAAATTTGCCTTAAATTTTGTATAGTTGTGTCTTTGGGAAAAGTACTGTGTTAAAGGTGACAAACCATGCGGCAATGTGATGAGTGACTTGCTGGTGAGAGCTGGAAGACTAGAAGGATGAGGAATGGCTCGAACCTCCTTTCTTATGACTTTCACTAATCTTGGGCTTATCCTCCTGTATTTATCATTCCACTACAACTAATGGCTGTTAGTGGATAAAAATGAATGCAAATTGGGCTAGTCTAACATTCCCCCCTCTGAAGAGGTAACCCTAAATCTTATAAGGATTAGATAAATGCTCCCAAATATTTTTGACATTTTTGGCCTTTGAAACAGAGTAGGTTGCTAAGAGGCCCAAGGACATTATGAGAAGTACTGGCTACTTTTCTTTGGAGTCTTTTTACTGTAATTGCGTGGGGTTGTGCCCCACCTCAAAGTGCAAGAAAATAGCATTTACCAAGTAGCCATGTTATCAAGAAGGAAGCCGAGCACATTCACAAACATGATGAGAAGATACTAGAAGTCACTAAGGACCTTCTCCTTGAAGGTTGTTTTTTTAATTTATTTAGTTTCTTTTTACATTTTTGCATATGTATATCAGGTATATCACCTCCTGACTCCTGACCATCCCTATAAACCCTTCTTACAAATCTACCATATTCATGTGCATTCATTTTTGTTTGGTGACCTATTGAAATTAAACAGAGCCGTGTGTGTGACCTTGAGTTTGGAGATATTCATTGGAGTCTGGAGAGCTAAGCAGTTAATACAAAATGAAAATGTCTCCCCATCTCCCAGAATCTATAAGTACTAATAGTTCAGAGGTAAAAGGTAGGGCCCTATGAGCCCTCTCCTTCCTTGACTGATCATTAATAGGGACTGTCTTGTTTGGCAGCAATGGTGGTAACTATGCTTGCTGTTTCTGAAGACTGCAATGGTTGTAAAGAGTCTAGGGATTGGCATTTCACAGTCTTTCATTCTGCTTTCTGGCTATTATATACCTCCTGCCACCTCCTTAGCAATATACCCCGAATCTTTGCAGGTGTTGAATAAGTGACTTCTTTAGTCCTGGACTCTCAATCATTGCTTATTCTCTGCATCTTGGGTAGTCAAAAGTATCTGCATTCACCACTATTCATTACGCAGAGAGATTGCTCTGATGAAGGCTGGGAACTGCTATTGTCTACCGCTAGAAGCATAGGTATTTAGAAAGCAGTTTGCTGCTATTTCTGCTTAGTCAGTCATCAGAAAAAAATGCTCTTTACATGGGTCTATTATCTTCTCAGACCTGTGTTGTTAGCTAGGCTTACAGTGACAGGTGCTGGTAACTCCCCCTAACTCCTCTGGATGGAGTAGGTATTGAATACATTCAAATTCCTCTAGAAGAAAATTTAAATGTTATTTGAGTGTAGTATTGATCCATTTTCACACTCTGACTAGCAACAAGTTAGATTTTACTGAGAAATGTATTATAAATTAGGAACTAGACCAAACAAGTTGTGATAAAGTTGTCTACCAAGAAGCTGAGATAAGACCTGGCACTGAAGGAGAGAAGGCCTCAGTCACAGCGCATACAAGCGTCCTTTGTTGTTGTGTTCTCAGGTCAGTTTATGCTTCCATGTATGTACGCTCAATGAATTACTGCAATGACACTATTCTGAATTTTCTTTTTGTGTTCCTAGTTATTACTTGTTCTTATATGATTTTCTCTCCAGATGAATACATAGATCCACAGACATTTGTTCAACTTTATTGTGTAGAAAAGCACTTACAAGGAACACAAAAATGCACAAAATCATCAAGACTATGAGATCTGTAAGGAAGACAAGAGTCTCTCCTCTGGCTTACCAACAAAGCCCAGGTATAGTCAGAGTGGGAATGTATTCACTAATGCTGCATGATTTCCTAGTACTCTCGTGAAAATTGAAATGATCATAGAATATATTTTGTCCAATTGTATGTCATCCTAAGCAATCATTTGGTTCTTGGGGAGAAATGATATTGTAAAGAAAACCAATCTTGGCTGCATAGACCCTCTTACTTCCTGGTGTTCTGGTTTCTGCAGTCAGCATATCATTGTGATGTGGAAATGTAGTGGCCATTTATTACAAATTGCTGCATGCTATGGATGAGTTAGTGGAGGCTAGCTAAAAATAAACCAACCTAATTTCTGAAGACATTCTAGTTACCTTGCTCATTTCATTATGAGAGATAACACTCAGTCACAGAAAGCTATTCATAATTGATAGCAGATACCAGAGCCTCATGTCAACCATCTAGGTACAAGATAAGTAGAAATTTTAATGTTATGACGAGATATTCAGGTCCACAATAAACATAAATGTCTTTAAGTATGCCTGAGATAAATGAATAATATATATATACATATATATATATATAATTTGAAGTCACAGTATACAGGTCATTGACTGGAATTGAGTGAATCTTTCTCAAAGAAAGCCACACTTAAACAATGACTGGAAAATTGCTTTTCCCAATCAGTATAGAGAGGTACGATACTAGTAACTAGAAAGGAAATCAGGGAAGAGAGATCGATCTGTGAAAAGCAAATGTTTTAGTACAACTGGAGCCATGAAAACTGGTGAGAAGATAGATTGAATAAAAGAGAAGAGTCAGCTATGGAAGTCAGAGCAGACCATGCTTGGGAGTTGGTCTTGATCCCCTGGGCAATTTTTTTCCAAAATAGGAGTCCGAAGAAAAAACACAACATAGTGTGAATTTTAGATCTGAATGTCCTGTGTAAATATATTCTGTATCTTGCTCCAAGCCCTATCACTCCTTTTCAAGGATACCTACTATCTTATGTATATAACAGTAGATAACAATAGATAACTGGCTTTGAAGCTATATATACTTAGGATACTTTAAAGGAAAATTAAGTCTATTTCTAAAATTTCTCAGGAAGATAAAAACATTTACAGATGCTGAACAGATTGTGGTGTAGAGCACAAGAATAAGTAGAATGCAGAGACTGAAAATGCAGAAAGGCTTAACTTCATATAAACAGAAAAAACAAACTAAGAAACAACCTTAGGCACCAAGAGAGTATGAAAACCGAATTTAAATATCTCTAGCAAGCATTAACAAAGATGAGTATGTGAAACGGTTCCATTCCATGGTGGATAAAGGAAAACAGAGAAACATTTCCTTTAATAAGTACTTAATATATTGCATTTTACACTTAGTGTTTTCACAATTAAATATACAAATCTCTAATTATTCAAAATGTTTATTATAGTGACAATGTAGTTAAATGCCAAGCAGTGATTAGTAATTCCATTATCAATAAACAGTTGGTAAACATTTGCCAAGTACATAACTTTCTAAACTTTGGAGAACCTTATAGTATATTGTTACCTAATAGATATTACAGCATCTAAAAACCAAGGTATGGAAGCACTTTAGCTATTCATTATTATATTATTATAGAAGGAAACAGTGTTAGTAGTTAAAAGGAAAATTAAGTGTAAATGAGTAACAGATTTTAAAATGATCAATTTGCAGGGCAATATTAATAAATTATCAAGCTATACCAAAATATTTCATTTAACCCTAGCAGTTTTAGCATCTTTAATAATGAATATAATGGATAAGGAGCACAAATAGAAAGACATAATGCACCCTGTGAGCATTTTTACCAGTGTGTTAATGACCTGCCTGAGTTAGCACCTTGGGCTTTGCCTCCAGCCTTAAAATACAGTCAGTTATTACCAGTTCAAATCTACACCAGCATGTTTAAGCAGACTAAATATACTCTAAGGAGAAGTAAATATTATACAATTTCATTTTCAACTTCTAAAATCACAGCTATTATTCATAATTCAATTGCAGTTTTGAGTATGCTATAACATACCTGTAAGAGAAAATAATGTACTTGTGACACATTTAACTTTCTTGACTCATAAAACCAGGTATATCAGAGAGTGAAGTAGATTTCAAATGCATTATTATATATACTTAAATAGTGAATTATCATTATTTTCCTTTTGGTCCTAATGTATTTATGTGTTAGTTCATAAACTTTTTGAGATGGTATTAAAGTATCATTTGTACAATGAACAAAGCATATCTAGTATTTTAAACCCATTGGCAAACTATAATGGGGATATATAGTATTCAGAACAATTTTTATTCACACAATGATTGTTTAATTGTCCATTTTGAGAGCTAACTCCTTCTTGTACCTACTAAGAAAAAAAGCAATTTATATTTTTAATTATTCACAAGAATACTATTAGAGGAAATGAGGCAATATTTGAACATTCACACAGTCAAGCTAATGCTGCATTCTATGTTCAAATAAAAACTAAATAAGTTTATGCAAGGAGCATCCAGTTGGTCACACAAAGAAGGGATTGCTAGAATTTAAAGGTTAGGATTGCTTGAAGTTGTAATAACCTTAGGGACAATATCAGTAGAGCTTGCCAACTATTTAAGTGATAAATTTATATTAATGAGAACGTTAATAAAATTATAGTAGTGCTGATAAAAGGAACAGCTACATGTACTAATTTTCATTACTCACATAAATTGTACAAGTACTGTATTTAATTTTAAATCATCTATATAGATTGAACTACCATCTTTATTTCATAGCTCATTAATGCTTATATTTTTTGTTCTAAATACATTTCTTTTTCAAAATATGTTTGTATTTTTAAAGAGGGGTTTCTTTTTCAATTTTTAATTTGCTATTTTTATTTTATGTGTTTGAGTGTATTGCCTGCATGTATTTGAGTGCACCCATGTCGTGCAATGCCCCAGAGGTCAGAAGAGGGCGTTGGGGTCCCCTGGAATTGGAGTTAAGGATGGTTTGTAGCCACCATGTGGGTGTTGGGAATCGAACCCAGGTCCTCTGCAAGAGTAGTCAGTGCTCTCAACCACTGAGCCATCCCTCCAGCCCCCAAAATATATATATTTTTAAATATTTTAATAATTATTTTTATTTTATGTGCATAATTGTATTGCCTACAGTGTGTAAGTGCACCCATGTCATGTAATGCCTGTGGAGGTCAGAAGAAGGCATTGAATTCCAGTGAAACTGGAGGTATGGATGGCTTTTAGCCACCATGTCGGTGCTGGGAATTAAAACCTGTCTTCTGCAAGAACAGCCAGTGTTCCAAACTGTTGAGCAATCTCATCAGCCCCTATATGTTTAATTCTTGACATTCTAATAAGAGAGCTACAATTTTATAAAGAAAAATATGTAGAGTGATGAAGTAAGTGATTTGTCTTATCTCTCTATGCAGGAATAATGGAGTGATAACTCCTTTGTAAATGCTCATGCTCTTAATCCCAACACTGTGAGTAGCATATGTGTTAATCACTGTAGGCAAATCTAGAGTGCATTTAAAGATAACATAGAATTCTGTCAGATTAAAAAAGGGATGTTTATACTGTTGAGTTCTGTCATGATCCAAGAGACAATATAGCTGTAGTGTTGCCTATTAGCAATAAAATCAGAAATAGACTTGATTTGTGTGATGAAGAGAGAGATGACACAGCCTTGGTACAAATATGCCCTGTTCTCTGTCAAACCTTTTTTAAAAATGTAACTTCCTATGGAAAGATCAGGAACTATTGAATGTTTTAAAGCACAGAATATCAGTAAATTTTTATTTTAGAATTATGACCACAGTGACATTCCAGAAATTAGAAGAGAGGCAGGTTAAGTCCCATAGTGTGACTGTAGGTGTTAGAGGAGAGGTACTAAAGCCACATAGAGTCACTATAGGAATTAGAGGAGAGGTAGATTAAGCTCCATAGTGTGACTGTAGGTATTAGAGGAGAGGCAAGTACAGACCCATAGAGTGACTGCCGGTGTTAGAGGAGAGACAGATAAAGCCCCTACAAGCCAAATTCACTGCGGGGAGGTGCACGTGGCATCCAATTCCTCCTCCTACGATCCATGCAACAACCTGAGGAAAAATTTCTCCAAACCCTGGTTTGAAGAATTTTAACGAGTTTATTGGACTTGCTAACTGATCTTGGGGTGTGGGTTTACTTACAGACAAGCAGGCACCCCGCCCATTCACAGCTGTGTTGGAAAGTCCACACCCAGACATAAATCCGGTGGTTCCAGACAGCCTTACAAAATGGTGACTGACCAGCATCACGGTTTTCCCAACTTTTATACCCTTAGCTCCTCCCCTGAAAGTGGCTATGGTCAGCTGAAAGAGGGAAGGTGAGTGGCTTCTTTGCAGATCATGGGATGGAGGTGGGTCCATGGCTTGTCATCACAGGGTCAGAGGAGCTTCCAAGTCACACTCTCCACCCCTTCCTCTGGCTCGCACAAAACTTTCCTCCTGCCTCTTCCGCTAATATCCCTGAGCCTCAGAGGGGGTGGGATGACCTTTCTCCCATTTTAATAGGGCACTGGACTCTTCAAGTCTCTGCATCCTCTGTCATGGGCTGATGGCTTGATTTAGTGGCATTCCACATACTATAAAAACACAAACAGCAAGAAGCAAGAACATGTAAACAGTAACTGCAATTATGGCTCATGGGCATAAACACAAATGCTTGGATGGTACTTTAGTAGGCACATCACATCCATCTAACAATACAGTTGCAGTGGCTTCTCCACTGGGGCCTATAACATCTCCTGCCACATGTGGTTGGCCTGGTCTACAATACCAGATATGTGCTCCATCCCCAGGAGTGGGCATGAGATCCAAGCAATAATTAGCTGGTTGTACATACACTAGACAAGCCACTATTGTACCAGCAGGAACATCTTGCTTTGCATGTTGATAGTGCAGCACGAGAGTCCTTCTTCGTTGAACAGGATAATGGGGGACAATTCTCCTCCAGCCATCTTCATAGTGCCTTCTGGCACTATGCAAGCCACCCATCCAGTGTCAGGGAGTTTCCAGCCTGGTCCAAGCTTGCTTTCACCCTCTCCCATGCTCACATCATGCAGCGTCTTCAGCAAAATGATCTTACCGTCCACCTCAGGTGTGCAACCAACATTATTGGCAATTGCCTTTATAGATTTGGGGAACTCTGGGGTCCCTTTGGCCAACTGCTCATAGGAAGGCAACCCACCTCTGGTTCTGGGATTTTCATTTAACAACCTTATGGCTTCTGGAAGGGCCTCCCCCCCACCATAGGGTTCCTTCTGGGCTTAAGGTTTTCAACTGTTCATTTAGCAACCTGTTTTTTCTTTCAATTAACCCTGTTCCTGTAGGATTGTATGTAAGGTGGAAACACCATTGAATTTGACTATCCTTAGCCCAAACTTGCACATCTTTACCTGTGGAATGAGTGCCTCTGTCACTATCAATTCACTTCAGGCACCCATACATGACACTGAGTTCAGTAAGCCCCTTAATAGTAACCTTGCCCATCACTGTCTTGCAAGGAAAGCCCTGTGTAAGGCTTGTGGCAGTTTCCACACCAGTCAGAGCATATTTACATGCCTCACTGACTGGCAGAGGCCCTATATAATCTACTTGACAGTCTCTCACAGGGGAAGCTGCCTTGTGCATGTGTTCCATCATGGCATCCATCCTCCAGGGCTGTAACTGGGAAAACACCCCATAGACCTGGATAGCATGTTGGATGTCAGCATATTTTACCAGAATGCCAGCTGCCTTGGCTATTCTCCATCCCTGTGTTGGCTCCTCTGTGGCCCCACTTGATATGAATCCAGTGAGCTGCTTCTAGGGGAACCTGAGGGAAGATAGTCCTCACCTTTGTGAGGGTGTCAGCTTTCTGATTCCTGGGGGGACTGTGCAGGTGGTGGGCAGCAACATGGAAAACTGCCAGGGGCACTAGCTCCTCTGGCATTTTATTATATATGTCCTTCCACATTTGTTTTCCCCATAGTGGCCATCCCATCACCTGCTAATTTTCTTTCTCCCACTGAGCCATCCATAAGGTTAAGCCCTTGAATACAGCCCAACTGTCAGTGTTCATCTGTATTGCCACTGCTATCCATTCTTGCCAGGCACCCTTCTAGTGCCATCAGTATACCAGGCAACATCCAGAACTGGGGAGCCCCTTTTAGCACTCGATCAGGTCTTGGTGAAGGGTCAACTATAGGAGGTAGAGGGAGAGGCTCTGTGCCTTGAAATGACACCAGTCCTAGTACTGCTTGCATGGCATTGGTGATTGGGCTTGTTGACACCACCCCTCATTGTTGCAAGTATACATGCCATCTTTGCAGCGTTCAGTATTGGGCCACCCTGGACAGGGCCTTGGCTAACAGGTCCTCCACCCATCCTTTTATGGGATATACAGTTTAAATGGATTGCAATGTTTTTTACACAGCCAGTAGTTGCTGTTCTAGCACAGTGTATCGGGACTCCACCCCTTTCCATTACTGGGACCAGATCCCAATTGGGGATGTCTGTTTGGATTGTTGTTGCCACAAGCCTCACCCATAGCCTTCAGGGCTCCTGGTGACTTCCAAGAGGTAGGGACACCCAGGTATTGGGGCACACAGATGCTTTGCTTGCCCAACCAGTACCTTGGCTGGCTCAAAAGCCTCTGGGGCCTTTACATCCCAATCCCGTGTAGCACATTTTTAAAATTAGATTATATAGGGGGAGGGTAACCTGAGCAAGGTGAGGTATGAAAATTCACCAATACCTGAGAAGTCCCCAAAATACCTATAACTGCTTAGAATTTATTGGTACAGGTTGTTGTAAGATTTTCTCAACCACCACACTGGGTGTCACGCAAGTTCTGCCTGACTATATAATGCCTAAGTATTTTACCACTGTACCAGACCCTTTTGCTGTCTTTGGGTTGATTTCCCATCCTTTCTCCTTCAGGTGCATTTGTATGTTCCCCAAATTAGCTTCCTTCCTTACAGAAGGAAGATAGGGTAACAGGGCAAGGTCCCGGACCACCACCCCATGACCAACCATGGAGCTGTGGAGGTAACCTTGGGGAAGTGCTCCAAAAGTGCATTGTCATCCATTCCACGTGAATACAAATTGATCTTGGGATTCAGAAGCTAAGGAAATACTAAAGATGCATTATCATGGTCCACCACAGTATGGAAGGACCCCATTTCCTGTACCAGCTGATCAGTTAGCTGTGCATTGTTGGGCACCACTGCATGAATGGGAGGCACCACCTTATTTAACTCCCAGTAATCTACAGTCATTCTCCATGAGCTATCTGGCTGCCTGATAGGCCAAACAGGACTATTGTTGAGACCTCCATCAGCATGTTGGACCATGGATTTTCCCTTTCTTTGAATTAAAATTCAGACCCGAGGAGCATCTCCAACTATCTCTAGGTCACTTCCTTCTTCCTCACTACTCAACTCTTCCCAGGGGTTCCAGGTTTTATGATCCCAGGATGGGCCTTTTATTATCATTCTGATCTGAGCATTTTTTACCTTTTGACCTCCTAAACATAAAAATGGCATGCCATCACCTCCATCTCCTTTTTTATTTTATCTCATTTACTGTCAAGGTCAGAGGCCAGTACTGAAGAGGCCAGCCTCATACCCCTCTCCCATTCTAATTTCTCTCTAACACATTCAGTTTCCCTTCTGACTAAGGCCTCCACCTGGAACAGGTTGCTTATTATCAATAGCAACATCCAAGAGGCCTCTGCAGCTGCTTTTTGACATTTCTGTCCATGGTATGCTACTCCCAGTGATTGTAGAATCTGTTGCAGACTTTCTGCTGTTTTCAGGGCCTCTCCATACTCACATGGCTGCCTCCACTGGTCAATCAAGCATGCTACCCCATACCATCTAGAAGATGGCTGCCACCTTGGGATCTCTCCCATCGACCTCAAGTGTTTAGAAGGCCTCACTCTGGTTACATAGCCCACTGTCCACTGCATTAACCATGCCACTGTAGCCACCCCCACCAAGCTTATGGGAATGGCCCACCAGGTTAACATTTCCTCAGCCCACACTCTCCCCTCATCCCACTTTACTTCAGTTGTTGGTCTCTTTCCCCATATCAGGGACATCATCAATGCTCTTCCAAAACTCATTCTCAGTTTCATCATATCCTGCCAACTATGCCAATTGTAAGTCAAATTCACTGCTGGGAGGTGCACAGCCCATCTATTCCCCTCCTCCCATGATCCTTGCAACAACCTGAGGAAAAATTTCTCTAAACCCCAGTTTTAAGGGTTTTCACAAGTTTATTGGACTTGCTAACTGAGCTTGGGGTGCAGGTTTACTTACAGACAAGCAGGCACCCCACCCCATTCACAGCTGTGTTTGAAAGTCCACACCCAGACATAATCTGGTGGTTCCAGACAGCCTTACAAAATGGTGAGGGACCAGCCTCGTGGTTTTTCCCAGCTCTTATGCCCTTAGCCCCTCCCCTGCAAGTGGCTATGGTCAACAGATTGGCTGAAATATGGAAGGAGAGTGGCTTCTTTGCAGATCATAGGATGGAGGCAGATCCATGCCTTGTCATCACAGGGTCAGAAGAACATTTTCCAGGTCACAGCCCCCAAAAGAAATTTGGGAGATAAATTCTAAGAAGACTTGAACAATAAATATGAACAAATAAGAATGAAGGTCAAAGATACTTCTAAAGGGACAGTGAAAGGAGATAGCCAGGTATGTAAAGTGCTCGTTGCACAAACACAAGGCCTAAGTTTGATCCCCACACCAATTCCCACATAAAGAGACAGGCATGGTGGTACCCCAATTTATAAACCCAGGACTGGAAAAGTAGAGATAAAGGATCCCTGGGGCTCATATATCAGCCGTTGTAGCCTACTAAGTGAGCTCCAAACCTATGAGGTAACCCTGTCTCCAAAAACAAGATTAGTGATATCTGAAGAAAAACACCTGAAACTAATCTCTGGTCTCTATAGTTATACATGTATAAATAGAGACTACAAATACAGGAACACACACACACACACACACACACACACACACACAGAGATTCTTCTATGGTCTTAAGTTTGGGCACAGAGGGTCTAGGTAAGAATTAAGCAGTAGAAGTTATTTCCTCGGGGCTGGAGAGATGGCCCAGTGGTTAAGAACACTGGTTGTTCTTGCAGAAAGACCCTGGTTTGAATCCCAACACCCACACGGCAGCTAACAGCTTTCCATAACTCTAGTCCCAGGGGATCCCACAGCCTCTTCTGAACTTCGCGGGCATTGCATGACACGGGTGCACTTACCCACATGCAGACAATACACACACACACACACACATAGACACACACACACACACACACACACACACACATAAAATAAAAAAAATAAAAAAAATAATAATAATAAATGAAAGAAAAAATAAAAGTTATTTCCTCATGCACATGGAGAACATTATGTAAAATTCCTTTTCAACTAGACATTCATATACTAAAACATGCATTGATTTACACTGATATAAAAATTTCCTAATAACCATCTCTAGAAAAGTCATGAAATGCAAAGTTAAGTAAATCAAAGCTTTAATTCTTTCAGTTATTTGTCTAGCAGCTAAATGTGACTGTACACTGTATGCTACCACCCAACTAGAAAGTGAAGAAAAGCAAGCAAGGAACAGAATCCTTATAATCAGGGTTCTACATGGAGTGGAAAACAACCCAGAGTCAACACAGTAAAGTCTGAATCAAAGCAAATCTATGAACATAAGGCAGTTCAGAAGGTGCATGTGATCCAGAAAGGGGACACACATGTCAAAGGGAAGTGGGGGACTTATCTAACAGACAGAAAAAGACAGAACATGCTTAGGTCGAAGGAAGAACGTGTGTTGAGGCTGAATCAGGGAAGTTCTGGAACAGTCTGAATAGGGAAGAGGGAGGTAGTGTCTACAGTTAAGCTCTGTCTGTGAAAAATTATTTCAGTACTTTCTTACAAGCATTCATAACATTTCCGCCAACATCAACTTGTGAGTGAAATAAATTAGTGAAGTCTTCCCAGCAAACTGATAGCATGGTCATGTTAGTGCTTTACAAAGTGATCCTTGCAGAAGTGCAGACAATAGATTGGGTAGGTGTGCAAACCTATCGAGGAGTCTTTAGGGAGTTCTAGCAGGAAGTAAAAGCAGCCTGGAACAAATTACAGTAACAATGAAAGGAATGAAGAAATAATGAAACATTCAAAAGTCAAAATGTATAGTACTTTATTCCCAATAACATTAAATGTTAAATAAGAAAGAGAAATTAGTCTTATCACCAAGCGTCTGACTTAACAGAAAACCAGGTGGTATTATTCTCCAAGACAGAAAAAAATTAAAAAGAGGTCACAAGAGACAAGAAACTCTTTGTATGCCGTTAAACTCCTTAGTTCATCTTCTGCTACTATAGCAAAATACCTGAGACTGAATAACTTATGAAAACCTTTATTTGGCTCACGTTTCTGGAGTCTCTTGCCAGAACATGGTGCTAGCATCTGCCCAACTTTTGGTTAAGGTGTTCTTGCTGGAACAAGATATGGTGGAAAGTGTCACACGGTGACGTAAATTTAGTGTACTCTCTATAATGTATTTTACTCCCCTAATAAAGCCACCAAATTAGAGACCTCTTCTAACTTGATTGTCTTCCAAATGTCCTACCTCCAAATGTTATCGCCATATTCATTTGGAGAATAAATTTCCAACACATAAATTTTAGAGGATCTGTCCATGCCAATGTCTCTGAACCTGTAAAGCTGCCTATCAACAAGTCGAACGTAATTTTATAATTATAAAAATAGCACGACTAATCCTCACAGTATCTATGCCTGTCCCTACTTAACTTGGTATTTAATGAAGCACTTAAGGATTACAGTGTTTCTCTGAGTAATTTTTTTTCTTTGTGACTAGTTTAGTGGCCTCTTACCAGTGAAACTAGTAAGATGAGAGAGGACAAAGGATAAAATGCGAATTAGAGTACCATAGCTATTTGTTGCTCAGTAATAGTATTATCTTTTTGGATAATATGTATAATTTAGAGAAAGAAAAAAAAAAACACTTTCACATGTGTATAGTTATTCCTGTTTCAAAAGAAAAGTAAGCTGAAAATAAGAAGCACTTATCAAAACTACAGAACATACTAATTAATAGTTCATGCTGAATATTAAAAGTCACTTGAAAGCTGGTATGTTGGCATCCCTTCAATCCCAGCATTTGGAGGTGTGGACTGGAATATTGCAGACAGCTTGAAGTCAATTTGTGCCTCATAGTGACATCCAGGACTTCCTTGTCTATAGAACGAAATATTACCTCAAAAAATGTCATGCTCCTACAAATAACCAAAATTAAACAGTGGGTCCCAAATTTAAAAAAATAAATAAAACAAAACATCACAAAGGATAAAGGATAAAACCCTTGGGGGAAGAGTTTTGTCAAGAAAGGAAGGGAATAAGAGAGAGAGTGGTAGGAGATAAAATAACCAACATTCAAACTTCATTTTATATGTCCATTACATTTTCAAAGAATCAAAGAAAAAATAAAAATTACTGGCCACTGTAGCACACAAGTTTTTATCATAACACTTGCGGGATGGGGGATGGGGGAATCAAGAATTAAAGATCATTCTGAGGTTCATAGTAAACTCAGTGCCAGCCTGGATTATATGAGACCATGTCTTGAAAAGAAAGCAATGAAATTCAATGGCTACTAAACTATAAGGAAGGTTATAAAATAAAGTTTTTAAACCATGCAGTAGTTGTACAAATCATGAGATATACTTATCAAGAGATAAGTATATATTCAACCAAAAAAGCATTTAATTATAGAGCAGAGCTTTAAGCAGCTAGATTAAATAGTGAGAATTCTTAAAAATGAAATCTCTTTAGGAGATTTAGCTTTCAGAATACTTTTGAGGAAGATTTATTATAGTCTACATAATTTGCACACAGTTATGTAAAATTCTTAGGTAAACAGTATTAACTGAGGGTGCTGGGAAGGGAGTTTCTGAGATAGAATTTAGACTAGAATGTGCTGGAAAGAGGCTGAAGCCATGTGGGTTGGATGAGTTTGGGGGACACAAGAAACGGTTTCAATATATCTGCCTTTTTTGTATAGCTAATGTGAGTCCCAGAGGACCTGTGTGTTGGAGGGTCCTCAAACCTAATGCCAACTTTTTGAGACAAATCTCCATGTCTTCAAAAGAACAATGCATTAAATATGCTTGGCCAGCACAAAGCTCAGCATCATAATTAGGAAAGCATTTTTCTAAACAAAACTGGAAATTTTTAGTGCCTGGCCTTAGAGCACTGTCATCTTTTTCTTTTTCATATGTGTAGACATGATAGCTATTGTTTCAATTTGTTTCTTTGACATTTCAGGAAAGCAGCCTGTCTATTTTTTGTTCAAAATTATGATGATTTCAGTTCACAATTGGGGATTATATGGTCTCTAAGTGAGTTCTTATGTTAGTGCTTTAATCAGAGTATGTCTCTAGTGAGCAAAGTTCTGTTATTAATATGCAAATGAATGTTGTAAGGCAGATGACAGTTTTCCCCAAATCACATTCAGATTAACATACCAATAACTGTAGGTGCTCATCCTTTAATTGGAATTAATATTTCACATGATAGGGTTTTTTTTAACTTTTTAGATTCTAAAAGCAAGGATTTAATGCTACCATTTATTACCATGACACAAATACAGAATATATAGATTGAAACTATCCAAAAAAAATAGCAAAAATGACATAAATGCAGCAGTACTAGGAACACCCTTATTCCCGCTTCTGAACTGATTGCTAATCCCAAGAATTGCTTAATTGCCTTCAATGGGACTCTAAGTATTACAATTGATAACACTATCTTTTATATATAGAATGCTATAACCAAGTTCTCTCTACCCTGTAACTGCAGATGGCCAACAACAACAACAACAAATCACTAAAGAAAACACAACAGATAAAATGGTTAAGTGCTCGCTCTTAAATGTCACCTAAAGCAAAATCAGAGTTGAAACACCGTAAAAGATTAAGGTATAAAATTAAGAATTTACCTTCAGATATTGTCCTGTCCAGGCTCTGTGATGTTGAAGAGATTATTTAGCCTTCAGCATATCACTATTTCTTTTCTGCCTGAAGTATTATCTACTTGAATCAATATGGAATGAAAGCACCGAGGTATTTTGTCCTACTATCTGTGTGTTGGAGAATGATTTAATGAAATTTGTTTATTCATTAAGGAATTACTTATGAATTATATAGAAGACAATATTATAGATTTTGGGGCTTTAAGTACAGAAGAAAAAGCCCTTTAAGTAATCAATAAGGCTCTTTTACACATTGAATGTCACTTTAATAAATGCATTTATAATTTATAATGCATATCAGTACATGGCTATAGGAATCATACTTCTTAAGGTAACGTCTCCTAATGCCCACCGTTTCATATGACTTTTTCAACCATTTATACATATCAGATTCTAATATATTGATAAAAACAGGAACGCATGTTTTGATAGATTCATCAATACACTTGCTATTTATTAAGAGAAGTAGGCTGATAACAGTTTTCCTAGGAAAGCAAAGGCTATCATTTCACTCCTGATTCTGCTAGCCATTGTGACTCTAAATCAGGCAACAGGTAAGAATATGTCTGCTGAACATTCCCGAGATTTATGGAAACGTGGTGTCTTTGCTGCGACATAGATGTGGGTAGATTTTCCATGAACAAAACAAAGATGTTTTATTCGTTTGTACTTCAGCATATGTCTTCCTCTAAACACTAGGAGGGCAGTCTGTTCCTGCAGAATACAGAGCAGAGACATTTCAGCCCGAAAGTAAAATTCTTAATTACACCACAATACCTATCCTCAACCAGGAATTTACAACTTAATATTGGAAGCATATCACACTACAGCCCAACTTTCCACAAATGCATGTCGTGTTTTATTACAAAAATTATTTTTGCCACTGGTGTGACTGACATCCAATATATTTTGTTATCAAACAACAGATCAGAAGCATAAGTTTCATCAATTCCAGTTGGCATACTCCTATTTGCTGTAATGACACTTATAGGACTACCACATTCCCTTAAGACACCATTCTGTGCTTCTTATGTACACATATTATTTTTAGCTGTGGGAAGAGTTTGAAGAGTGTTTACTTTTACACAAGATGGAACAAAAGAATAAAGAGGACATAATCCCAGGGAGCTGAGACTCACAGTCCCATAGCATAAATGTTATGGTCCTATCCCCCCTCCTCTTCCACTCTTTCTTTTTCCCTTCCTAATCCCTGCCTCCCTTTCCTTTTGTAACAGATACTTATAAGGATGAAGGAACATTGGTGACTGCTTCAATGAAATCCAGCAAGATACAAAACAAACACCACTAATGGAATATTTCTTACCTGTCACCTATCACTCTTAATATCAATCTTAAACCAAATCACAATTTCATGCTCTTACAAAGAAGTAAATTTAATGAAAACTTTGAATTTTATATTTTAACTCAAAGCATTGTATGACTCTTATCTATTGACTACAATGTGATTTAATTAACAAGTAGTATTGTTTTATTATGCAAAACATGCTTTGAAGTTTATACGCATTGTGCAATGTTGAATTTAGATACATAACAAAAGCCTTACTTCACAAACTGACCATTTTTTTGAAGTGAAAACACTAAGGGAAAGCACTTGAAAACTGTGTTTACGAGAAGGCAATATGTTGTCCTTAACTATAGTTACCTTGCCACACAATAGCTCTCTTGAAATGTATTTCCTCCAGCTAAATATAATTATATATCCTTTGAGCAATGCCTTCCCATCTCCTCTCCCTTATCCTACCTCATGGAATTCACCACACTGCCTTCAAATTCCAACAAATAAAGAAATTCTGATTGACGTATGGTTGATTTGTGTGGTATCTTTCTGAGCCAGGCTTATCTCATTCACTGTAATGAAGAAAACTCCCAACTTAACTTCATGATAAAACAACTTCCCAGCATTTCATTTATCTTTCTACCTGCTTCTGACTTTCTTGAAGACTGATCATCTGATTTACCTGGGCTTTTTATGAAGATCTAGCTTATCAGCATTTATTAATATTCCTCTTTGGAATTTAATAAAGACAATTTTTAATTCCAAACAGAAAAATCCATATATGATTCAAATCTTAAAATCTAATCGTTTGCTAAATATTTATTTTGTGATGTATCAATTCATTTTTTTAAAGAAAAATATTTTTCAAGATCAATTTCTTCATTTTTTTCTATTGTTCTTTTCTCAACAAATGCATTGTCATGTGTTTAATTTATAAAGGGATAAACTGTGCATTCCTATTCATTAATGTTGTCAGTCTATTCCTACAGTCAAAGCTGATTCAAAATCATGAAGCTTCATTATTTTGTCTACTAATTGTCTTAAACTCACGCATTTTTTGTTTGCTACCTCTTTCATTCAATGTCAACAAACCATTGATTTTCAAAAGGATTACAGTGGATGTCCCAATAGATACACAGAGAGACAGACAGATGATGCATAGATGGTATTCAGACTGTCTGTATTCTATATTTAATCAGGTTTTAAAAATATTTCATTTATCATTTTTATTTTAACTTATGTGTATGAATGTAATGCCTGCATGTATGTAAGTGAACCCATGTCATGAAGTGTCCACAGAGTTCAGTGGAGGGCATCAGATCCCCTGGAACTGGAGTAACAGACAGCTGTGGGTGCTGGGAACTAAATCTGGGTCCTCTGCCTGCAAGAGCAGCACAACCAGTGCTTTTAAGAGCTAAGCCATCTCTCCAGTCCCTAATTAAAAATTGTTTAAAAGGTAGTATTATTTTTCTCTAAGTCTCTTTGTATCTATATCTTTGTCTCTGTCTGTCTCTATCTTCTGTCTCTCACAGGCACATACACATGTACACACATATACACAAACATACAGAAACTCCACAAATTTATATAGATAGATAGATGATGATAGATAGATAGATAGATAGATAGATAGATAGATAGATAGATAGATAGATAGCCATTTCCTTAGTATGGTAGATTTTCTAAAATCTTATATTTATTTGTTTATTTTCTATGTGTATGAGTGTCGCCTGCATGTATATAAGTATACCTGTGTCAAGCAATACCCACACAGGTCAGAAGAGGGCATTGGATCCCCTGAAACTGGAGTTATGGACTGTTCCTGGTTGTCATGTGGGTGCTGGGAATTGATTTCAGGTCTTCTTCAAGGGCAGTCACTACTCTTAAACTCTGAGCCTCCTCTCTAGCCCCGTATGGTAGATTTTATTAACACCCAGAACTCTTCCTGGCTTCTCTTTCCCCAGTGAAATAGTTAAGGGAATTTCCCAGTTCTTGAGTTTAGGTCCAGACATATGACCTGCTTGAACCACTACCTCAATCTGAAAGTTCATGACACTTAGTTCACATCCCAGACCTTGAGATGCTTCTTTGTTTTCCACCTGCCACTGGCAGTGCCTCTGCAGTTACAAGGAAGGAACTTTTCCAACCTAGCCAATGACCACAGGTGAATACCTGACCTAAATTGCTGAGACGAACTTTCTTTCCATCTCAACTCGATCAGAAGGTACACAAATACTGCAGCTCTACATACCGTTAAGGTTTTTATGTTGGATTGTTTTGAAGAGTGACAGAGGCTGATATTAGCTGATCTAGTGAGTCTCCCTGGTCCACATGTAAGGTAAAACATATTAACCACAGCCATCCAGGTCTTATTTAGTTTGTACCTCCAAGCTACACACAGCTTCATTTTACAAGAGTACTTTGCCAGTGTTAATTCATAGAGAACTTCTTTAAAGTCAGTGAACTCACTAGTGATTCCTCAGAATACAGGAACTCATTTCTTGTCTTAGTCCTTGTGTTTTTTAGACCTATTTATCACTTTCTTCCATTTCTGAACTCTGTTTAGTCAGGATTTGATGGATATAAGCATCATGTCACATTTATTTCTGTGATTTTATAATTAATTTCCACAATTAAATTAAGTTCCACAATAAAATGAATATTTAATCCCTGATTGAAGTAATCACCAGATGAGGTGATTTGAACAAGATATTTAGCATGATCATAGGTCCCGTTGTATATGTTTTGATACTCACTTGCCCAGTAATGCCTATGAAGTATATATTTGCAGAGATCCTTACATATTCTAATAAGTTACCAGTTCAATGAATACATTTATAGTTATATTTTTCTTTACAACCCCAGACTAGGGCAATCGTATATTTGTTTAGTAGCCTTTAGATAAATAAATTTCATCAGTCGAGTTCAGCATCCACAAGCCCTTTTGTTCTGTCTTCCTTGATGCTTTTGCATGAGGTGCTTTATTTTATATCAAGAAAAATGCCTATTTAACTCCAGAATCTCTCTATATTTTATTTAAATGCTTCCAAATATGTTCAAAATTTGTAACTTTTCTTCCAAGCTCCCAGGTTTGGGAACCAGACCAAATCCTACACTATCAAACTGTATTTTAAATAAGGATTTGCCATATATCACAATGCGAAAAATTTTGAAGTCTAGTGTAAATTTGTTTTATATTATGTTACAGTATTTCTAAATACTCTAATTTATGAAGGGAGCAGTACACTTTATTCACATGTGTATGCCCTTAACTTCTATGATGTAGCTTAGCCTTAATAAACAGCAAATGATGTATTGAGAGATAAAGATTTAAGTTGAAATGCTGGACAGTAGCAATGTGTTATGGTTTAGAATTAAATAATCTTCAAAGAACCATGTGTTTTTAAACAAAGGCTTAGCCCTCAGAGTGACATGCTTGAGAAGTTGGGACATCTTTAAGAAATAGGACTTAGGAGGAGGTTTTTAGGTCACTAAACATATACCTTTATTTGAGCCTATGGGACCCTACCACTATCTCTCATTCTCTTTCATTTCACTGTCAATAGGTTAATGGTTTTGCTCCAACATCCACTTACCCATGAAGTATTACATCACCAGTAACCCAAATCTACGGAACCAAATGATTGTGCACTGAATCTTAAAACTAAGAATGAAAATAATATTTTTGTAAGATGATTAATACTTGTTGTAGTAATGGAAATTACCCATTCCATAAACGATCTGTTAGAACTTGGTCAAAGACTGAAATTAATTACATTGTGTATTGTCAATTCCAGAAAAATCAAACACATTCAACATTATTCATCATTGAGGTTCCAGTGATATGATTTTACACCTCCCCTCACACTTGTTTCCGCAGTCATCCCTCAATTTTCCATCCTTTGCTTTTTGCAGACTTTCTATTCTCTCCTTCACTCTTTTTCTGTTTGCCCAAATTCGTGTTTACCTCCTGAGAAAATGCAGTTGTAACATAAACAAGTTAATGTTTTTGTTTCATAAACGTATTTCCTCAATGAATGACATATTTATTTCAATGAAAGCAAGAACCAACCAAAGAATACCTAGATTGATAATTCCAGACAGTTTTATAACAGAATCAGAGCTGGCTCTCTGCTGCTTTTATCCATTTGCGCTTTCATCCTTTCCTCATTTGTTCTTCAGTCCCTCTGTTGGTCCCTGTCATCGAAGCCTACCATATCCTCCCAGGCTGACTATCACATATTAATTTTACCCACTTTCATCTATTATTCCAAAGAAAGGAATATCCTGAACTCTTGAGGTAATTGTTTCCATCTTGCTAGTTTTAAACCTTGGAAGTTTCAGTTAATTGTTCTGTCAGTTCTTACTCCTAACAAAATAATGAAAACTGATACCCATGATATTCCACTCCCATGCAGGTGTATCTCTGAATGTGCAAGGCTCGGTCATGGATGGATAAGGATGTGGTACAAAAAGTAAATATTAATTATACAGGTTACATGGAGACTGTCAAATTAAAACCTCTCAAATTTTAATAAAAGTGGTCGTCTCAAACTTTAGCTAGCAGATGCCATTTCAAGTGACAAGGAAGGGGGAGAACTTGATCTCTTTTAGTCAGTAAAAATATACATCATGAAAATAAAAAGTAGATTGTTTTATGGAAGCAAACTTTTCTCAGAGACCATATAAAAGCATTCCTTAGCTGTGACTACCAGATGTGGTTGTCACAACAATCTCTGTAGATTTTTTTTTAAATGCTGAGACCAGGAACTTATCTTTGAGTTTATGATTCCTTAAGTCTGCCATGGGAAGGTGAACTCTCTAGTTTTTACAATAACTACTGATCATTATGATATATGTACAGGTCTGAGAACTACTACTTATAGAAAGCAAAATTTAGTTCACCTTTATTGCTATATATATGGAATTCTATTGCACTCCATCTTTTCTCCCATTCAGTCATTTCAGGAGGATTCTCTAAGCTAACAGTATTTTTCTGTTTATTCTAGTAGAAGATATTTCTCACAAGTTGAAAAAGCAGTCCCCTACGGACCACATTTCTCTCTGTCAAAGATGTTTTGCATTGTCTTGCTGTCAATCATTCTTTCAGTCCTAATCGCCTATCAATTTCACCATTCCCGTCAAGCGATTTTTACAGCACCTACGATTTATGTGGCAGGAGCTGCTTTCCAGAGCAAGGCATCAGTTTTGAACACTGTTTACAGAACTAGGAACCATCTCAATGTCATGCTAGCAGTGATTACCTTCAATGCTATTGAGAAGTAGTTTGAAAAACTTGAGAGTCAATGGCAATTCTCCCCACACAATCATCAGGCAAACCCAGCATGCTGCATTTCTTTTGCCAAAGGAGTGAATAAATAAACATCTCAAAGTTCAAGAAATGTTTTTCATAACTTAAAATCTATTAGAATGTATCCCAGCTTTATTGAAGCAATACTGACAAATTAAAATTATATAATATATATATATTTATATTTATATATGCTGTGTAATGTGTTTTGATCTAAACATACCTTGTGTAATGATTACCAGAGT
>NW_008339767.1:1644800-1645271 GCF_000622305.1 Nannospalax galili
AATTAACATATCCATTGCCCCACATAGGTACCCTCTTTATTGTCGGGTGAACACTTAATATCTACTCCCTAGGCAAATTTTAAGCACACTACATCATTAACTATAGTGATCATGCTATAACTCAGCTTTCTAGATTTTATTTTTTGTCTGAAAGTTTTACTTTTATTGTATACTTTTCCACATCCTCAATCTTCCAGCTCTATCAAATGCCCTTTTACTCTGTTTCTCTAAAAGTGATTTTTAAAATTTTCCCAAATCAAAGAATATTCAATTGATGATGAAAAGGAATTGGGAGATCTTAATGCATAGTCAGAACCTCAATAACAGCATGGTTTGATTTAATAACAGCCATCTGACATTATCATTAGATCCTTCAAAAAGGAAATCACTTGTATAATAATCGTTTTTATTACATTAAATCATATTTGGAAATTTTGGTAATTGATGATTTGGAAAATTATCAACATACAC
>NW_008339767.1:1645722-1670527 GCF_000622305.1 Nannospalax galili
TAGTGTGTGTGTACATTAAATTCTGCAGGGGTCATTGGGAGGAGGGGCAAATAAGGGAGAGGGATCAAAATACTGTCAGACTAAATTGTAGAAAAATTTGAAAATTTCAATTGAAAATAAAATTTTAAAAACATTCATCTTCACTTTCTTTCCCCCAATTTCCCCCAAATGTGAAAGAGAATACTTGTATCCACTATTCACTAAGAAACATGAGCACTATTTTATACATTAGTGATATATAATTTCAAGGATAGAATACTGAGTATTGTTCCGATTATACAGAATTACTTTAAATCAATTTCTACACACAAAATTTTGCTACACTTTCTAAAATTAATTCTCTTTCAGCATAATAGTCACCTTATTTTGTTTGAGTTACTTAAAATAGCCAGTACACCTTCTAATATAAAAGTATGATTCTTACAGAGCCATCATCTATATTCATGCTAAAGAGTTGTGGTAATGTGGTTTTAAGTGGACTATTATACTTTCTTATATCCCACAAAGCTTGTTTTCTAGTCTTAAGAAGGCCTTGGTGACTGGTTATATAGTGACTCTATTTGAATTCAACCCTTTTAAATGTCTTTAAAATCCATGTTTCTATGACCCAGTTTTAGATCTAAAAAAGTGTTATCCTTGCCTCTGAATCACAATAGAAATAGAGGACATCAAGGCATGGTGTCCTCACTCACTCTTATTAAAAATATCTGTCTTTTCTTATTCTTTGGACTTGTCAAGTTCCTGAAATTTTCTCACACAGCTCCCTTGGTTCATTTACCTTTCCACATTGGTGCCCAGTTCCTTCTGCTAACATACCACTATGTTCTCCATTGTTTGGGGGCAGAGAGCAGGTCATCCTTCACCCTAGACATCCTCCTGAGATCATCTGACTGAGTTTCTTTCCACATCGTCATCATGAAATTACAGAGAGCCAGATGAGGTCAGAACCCCAGTGAGCAGAGAAAAGAGGAAGACTGAGGAACACGTCCGTGACTTTTGACCTTTTCCTGAACAGTGCTCTCTAGAGGTGGTATTGTCAGTTATATTTTGAACTTGAAACTCCCGCCCTTCATCTTCAAGGAATGGAAGATTTGCTTTAAGAAATATTAATACTTAGGATAGAAGAATGGCTTGGCAAGTAAGGGTTCTTTCCCTGAAAGTCCAGCAACCCAAGTTTGATCTTTGGAATTCACCTAAAGCTGTCAGCTGAACTCCTCATGCACACCATTTCATACACACACACACACACACACACACACACACACACACACAATAATAAACACAAAATGTTAAGCTACTTCATATGTATTAACATTGATAAAGATATATGACAATGTAATTAAATATTGTGGTTGTTTGTAAAGTATATTTTGTGTTACTTAGAGAAGTTTCTCCATGGAATTGTTTTGTGTATTATGTGCCTATTGCAGTATTTAAGCCACATTATGATTATGCCTTAATAAAAACCAGCCTGACTCAGGATGATTTGAAGGCCAATAGTGGACCTGAATTGCAGAAAAACTGTTCTTCAGATTCTAGAACTGTGCTTGTTTCATTGTTTATTTAAACAGTATATCCAACATGAAATGGGGAAAGTCTGACCATGTGTCTCATATCAGAGAAGAATTTTGCTCTTTCATCCCTAGGCACAGAATAGCAAACACATAACTGCAACAATTTCTTTTGTTTCCATGAGACATTATCTTTTGTAGAGGGTAAGGGAGGGTCCTTAGTGAGTATGGTCATATGCCCAAGATACAAGAGGAACTGATGGGTCAGAGAGCTTGTTTACATTCTGAGCAGTTTCTTATAAGTAAGCAGTAAGATGAACTTTTGGGCACTGTCTTTCCCTGCCCAGCAGTCATCAATTGCCAAAAGTTCCTTAGGTTGGGTTGGGATTTCTTATCCACTTCCCCATACCCATGCTGGGATTCAAAAAATATTGTATGAAGAATCACAAAAGTTCAGTTTAAAAAATAAAAAATGTTACTGGGTTGCTTAAAAAATAAGATTAACTTTTGGGTTGCAAGATTAGGTAAAAGTCATTTGTATTGAATTTGTTCATATTGTAAAAGTCATTACCACAACATATATTTTCATATATATAATTATGTATCTTTTACATACAGCAAAGTCATAAACTATATCCGAGTTCAAAAGGAGATTTCTGGCGGTGAGTTTCTATCTAAGTAATGATGGAATTACTAACCATCTTCCTTAAAAAATTGTTTCTAAAATTCATATACAGATTTATCCTGTGCCTTGAGGATAAAATTCAATAAATGATTGAAAAAAAAATCAGAAAAGATAAAGAAAAGCTGGAGAGAGAGGAGGAAATAAACATCTTTTAAGAACATCTGCTAAATATTGAGCTTCTATTCATACCTACACATGGCTGGTGCACAACGGAATATGTTTATCCCTTTTTCTAATGATGTCACGTATAGTTTTAAGAACATATTACTACATTCTTATCTGCTGAATTAGTCCTCAGGTACCAGTTCTGCCCCTCCATTAGCTGAGCCCTGTTATGGTTAATGAGCAGTTCTCTTCCTCGAAGTGCTCCTTAGAGACTTAAAGAAGCAGGACCACAGCCTTCCATTAGCCTATTCTATAGGTGTCGCTTCTTTTCTTTTATACATAGCTTTCCATAGCCACAGGCCTTGGGAAAGACTAATTAGAACTGCTGAAGGAAATATGATCAGCCAGATGAGGCAGAAAATAAATCTGTAGGAAAAAACTGGGAGTTATTTAGTAGAGGTTGTGTGATTTCCCTGCTTTATTTTCATGTACAGTTACATATTTATGCAATAAATACTTTTATAAAATTTCATATATAAATCTAGAAATTCTCTAAGTTTTTCCATGTAATAGAATGCACATGCATGCATGCACGCATATGCACATATAACACACATATTTGCTAATCTGAGAAGTTTCTTATAATCATCTCAAGGTAACAATTAGAATGATTTCAGGCTACAAAAGATCTACAGAATGAAATAATGTGGCCCAACTGATCCTTGACATCTCTATATAAAGCCTAAGGAAGGAAAGACATATTCCATGAATAAAACCAACATAGCTGGCTACCTTTCCACCTAGTTCATCACAGCATAGCAAGCTTCCTCAAAAATGTATCTTTTTATGGAAAGCAAAATCCAGGATATAGAAATTTGGAAATTCATATGTATAAATCTTTATAGCAATGATGCACAAAACTAAATTTCATATTCACATTTTCCTCATTTTTAGAAAGGATAACAGTAGTTAAAATTTTCTCAAAGACATAGCTGTTTGATAATTAAAATAAATAAATGTATTTTTCTCATACACACATGAAATTCTATATCAAAAAAATAAAACAATTAGCTTTGACTCGGTTATTATTTCTGGGGGAACAGCACAAAATCATCACCATAATCCAATTGTTTTTATTGAATATCATTTATTTGTAAACCTGTTGCACGTTTTTACTTTTAGTAAGATATCAGTGTCTAGAATTCCATTTTCCACAATATGCATTGTTTGACCATTTTGTTCTTATTATGCCCCTACTTCTTTTTCAAAATTGCCTTTTGAATTTTTATGCATTCTAGTTTCTTGGAATTTTGATGCTGATATGGTTTATTATTTTAATTTGAGGGTTTCATATATGAATTCACAGTATTTGGATCATTTCCAACTCCTCCTGGGTACCCAACCATCCCTTCACAAATTCATCATATATATATATATATTCAAAATCTACTGATTCTAATTAGTGTGGCCCTTATTTGGATGTATTCAGGTCCTGCCACTTAGAATTGCTGTCATATTCCTGAACTGGTTGTCCTTCTCGCAGTAGCCATTGATTGCCTGTAGCTCTTCATCTAAGGGTGAGGCCTTTTGAAATTTTTTCTCCATCCATTTGGTATGTGTACCTATGTGATCTTTGCAAAGTTTGTTCAGGAAACCATATTGTTGAAAGCTCATGAGCACAGCATCCCTGTCTGTCCTAAAGACACTGTTGCGCATCTTGGGCTCTTATAATCTTTCTCCTCTCTCTTCTGTCATGTTTCTTGAGTTATAGGTGTACTGAGTGGGTTATAGATTTCCCTTTTGCAGTTGGGCACCCCACCATCACATATTCTATGCAGTTTAACCAGTTGTGCATCACTCCCTTAGCCTTTGTCTGCTGCAGAAAGGAGCTTCTTTGATGAGATGTAGAGATGCACTTATCTGTGGGAATAAGAATGAGGCTCATGGAATGTTGGGGAAGGAGGGGTAGAAAAACTAATGCCTCAACTCTCACCAGTGAAACTTCCCTATACAACAGAGTGGGATGCACAGAGAGGGCCACAACTGACCAACTTTTAAAGAATAAGAGACTTCAGAGTGTGTGTCCCTGAATAAGATTCCTACATTAAACTTGCCAACCCATGACTCAGGGACCATTTTAGAAGAGGGGGCAGAAAGACTGTAAGAGCCGGGGCTGGTTCGTGAACACAGAGAAGCAGAGGCTTTCAGGTCACTGGAAGCTTGCACATGTGAACTTGTGGTAATGGTTGGCATTAAGCACAGGACCCATGCTAACTCAATCAGACAAGGGACCAGAGGGGAATGAGAGAAATGGGTGGCAGGCCAGAGCTAGAATGGGAACTTCTGGAGACTGAATACTACTGGGTGAGGGCAAGTATGCCTTACTTATGCTCTCTAGATGGACTGACTAGACTTCAGTGGATGAATTTGCACTGAGGGACATCTGGGTACAAATGCTTGACTGGATAGGACTTAATATGTATGGCAGAATACATGAGGTCTGGTGGAAGGTTGGATGGGTAATTGATGGGGGAGGGGGGTCTAAATTTGATTAAGAAGTATTGTATGAAATGTACAAAAGCTCAATAAATTTTTCAAAAAATAAAATTACTTTTTTTAAAATTTTTAATTAAACTTTATTGTATGTGTGTGTGAGAGAGCATTTCACATACTCATGAGAGGTGCAGGATAAATGCAGGATAAATGGGTAAAACTCAAAGAACTGCATTAGAATTCCTGCTTAAATACTGCCTTCAGTCTCAGCAAGGGGGAGAAGGAGCATGCCCATGTGGGGACATGACCGGGTGGTCAGGTGACCAGGTGACCAGGGAAGGCATGGAGGTGGGTGGGTAGGGTTTTCAGAGTCCTCCGTCTTGTGGTGGCCCTGGAGGGAGACACGCAGACGGAGACTCCATAGAGGGGTAACTTATAACACACTTCCAGAAGTTCTCTTGTATTGTCTGTTTCTCCAAATAACCCACTCAGATAATCCAGTACCAAAGATGCTGGCTTTGGAGTGGCAATTACTCTTTTTAAAGAAGAAAAAAAATGAATATTTAGAAGACAGTTGGAAACTGTATTGTTTTAGTCATATGGAAGCAGCTTACTGAATTTGGAAATGTCTTTGATTGATTTGTCAAAGCAACTATGTTCAAATTTCTCCCTTCCTGTGTTGTGGATTTATTACTTCAATTTTACCTTTGGCTATTTCAAACATTTATTTCGAATTCTCTTGCCATTGCTCTGTTAGCACCACTATGTCCCTCCCGAATGTGCCAGTGTGACTCATTCTCACAGTGTCTTCCTGTGGTTCCGCTGTTGTGTCAAGCATCAGAAGACCAGGCCAGTGATCATTTCTACATACACTGGCCCTGAGTGGTCAAGGCAACTTTGTGATGAGGCATCATGATTGCCTCAGGTTTTCTGGATACTGATTCAGGATCAACATTCAGTCAGTCTCAAGACTAAAAGTTGCTATACGATCTATTTCATACAAATGTAATTTATTTATCTTTGTATAATATATATTTTCATTGCCAAATTTCACTGTGACTATTTCTAATAACAGTTTCCACTTGCTTACTATAATGCTTTGGTCCTAGATGTTTTATCACAATAAAAATTTTAAGTTGTGGGGGCTGGACAGATGGCTCAACAGTTATGAGTAATGGCTGCTCTTGCAGAGGACCTGGCTTCGAATCCCAGTACCCGTATGATGGCTAATAATCGTCCATAACTCCAGCTCCAGGGAATCCAACACCGTCTTTAACCTCTGCATGTGTTACATGACTCTAGTGCACTTATATACATGCAGGAAATACACTCATACAAATAAAATAAAAATAAGAAAATACTTTAAAATTTTTTAAGTTGTAGTAATTCCTTCCTTTAAACACAAGCGTATCCCATATCAGACAATAAATTATCCTGTTATTTATATGCATAAAGCCTACAGGCTTAGCTACATGTACTATATTCAAACCTGGAGTCAAAGGCAGAAATCCCCAAACATCAGCATGCCTTGGACTAAACAAAGCTTTCTGGGTTCCACTTGCAAGGTTCTGAGTAAGAAAATCCAGGTAGGGTTCAAGAACTAAAGTTTACAAACTCCCAAGTGAGGTGAATGCCTACAGTCTGGAACCACACCAATGACTACAGTAAAACTGAGTAGTGTTTATATACATATATGTGTGTAAGCATAATGTTTGGGTACACAAAAGGACCTTTGTTACTTTGTGGGTATATATTTCTTTAACTGGAGATTAAAGATTGCTTCTCTTCATGCTCCTTCATTGCCTTCTTCTCTGCCTAGCCCTCCTCCTCCTCCTCTTCCTCCTCCTCTTCCTCATCTTTCTTTTCCTCTTCTCCCTCTCCCCCTTCTCTGCCTACTCTTATTTTTCCTCTTTCTCCTTCCTCCTCATATATTGTCTTTTAAATTTATTAAATTTCTCCACGACACAGGGTGAAGAGAAATGTGTTGAACATAGACTGAATTTCAGAGTGTCGCCTGGACTGGTTATTCACTGTTTCTTATTTATCAACCATCACCTCCTCACTTCATTTCTATTACAAGCTAGGACTCCGACAAATGGCTTTAATCAACAGGCTTTATAATATTTTTATTTGTGTGCTTCTTTATTTTATTTCCTGTTAGTATATCTGTGTTAATTACTTTTATCATTGTGATTAAGCACCTGAGAAAATTAAGGTAAGAGAAATTGATTTCGGTCCATAGTTTCAGACAGCCCAGTCCACAGACACTTGACTCCATTGCTTCAGGACCCAAGCAGGATGGAGCAGGACATCATGGTAGAAAACATGTGAAGGAGTAAAGTGTTTCACCCTGTGGCAGACAAGACGAGAGAATGAAAGGAAAAGATCAGGGACCAGATATGCCTTCCAAACCATGCGGTCAGTGGTCTCATTACTTCCCACTTAGACCCTAGTCTGTAATAGTCCATTAAACTGTGACTTAATTGATGGATTAATGCACTGGTGAAGCTTGTGCCTTCATGATCCAGTCACCTTTCTAAAACCCATCAGTTGGCAACCAAACCTAAGTCTTCAAGGATTTTTTTGTTTGTTTCAAATCATAATAATATTTTATGATGAATTATCTTTAATTCTCTATTTGAGTCGTTTAGCTAAAATTGTATTTGACATTTCCACCTCTATAAGTAGAAAAAAGCTTTTTCCAAATTTTGTTTTTATTTTTATTTAAATCATACTTTTCCCTGGTTAAATCAATATATCGGGCTCTTATTACATTACTCAAATGCATTTTCTAGGATGCATTATAACATACGGAATTTTCAAAATCTGGAAAATGTAGCAAAAATCTATTTTACATATCACATATGCCACAAATTATTTTAAATGATGGTGAGGATCAGGAAAGTTTGTGACATTTCAATTACATGAATGTTAAATAGATTTTTTTTTATTCTGAAACCATTCTTAGAAATCATATTATTTAACAAATGGTTAACAAATTGCTATATACCTATTTAAAAATAAGAATTCATATGTATATCTTTATATTACATCCTATTATTGTTATCAAAGCCATTTCTCTGTTGTACATACAGTTATTTGATTTTTGTTTGTTCCATTCTGTATTTCTAATTTTCCCTCACTTGTTAGACCTATTTTACAAAAGTGCATCTACTTCAATGAAAGTTTTGTGAATAGATTAACATGTGTTCATCTGCTATTTAGTACCTTCATATTGGTTACTTTGCATTTTCTTTCTTTTGTCAAACTTCCTATTTTGGCTTCCTGTTTTATTTTTTTCATGCCATCATTAGAATTAAAGTTATAAACCACAGTATAGGTAATGGTTCAGTAATGGTCACAAATTTGACATATAGTATGTTTACTGTTTCTAAATTTTTTGAGACAGGGTCTTCGTAGGTATTATTATTGCCTCTGAAGACTAGCACGTTGTCAATTTTGTATCTTCTGTAAAGAATTATTGAAGTTAATAATATTAGATGGACTGTGTTCACCTAGCAGAAGGGTGACAAATATGTGAAAAAAGGTATGTTTTCCCTGCATGTGTGAAGTGTACCTGTGTTTTGTAATGCCTGTAAGAGCCAGACAAGGGTGGTGGGTCCTCTGGAACTAGAGTTAGGGATGGTTGTTAACTTCCATAACGGGTCTGGGAACAGAATCTATGTCCTTTGCAACAGCAGCCAGTGCGTTTAACCTCTGGGCTGTCTCTCCAGCCCCCTTATTTACCTGTATTTTTAATTCTATCAGTTGTTTCTTAGTCTTCCAAAATTGTTTAGTCTATACATGTTCAAAATTATTGAACCTTTTCCTCCTTTACTCCCAGTGTTGAGCCATGTTTTATCTCATGAGGTAGTCAGGGCTACCTTGGCACTCTACGGTTTCCTGACTTGCAGGGATTACAGACATGCATCACCATTCCCAAGGAATGGCTTTTTTTTTTTTTTTTTCCTTCAGTGACTGACTCCATTAGGTGCTGTAAAGTGAGCAATGAACAAAACCTACAAAATATCTACACTTGAGGAGCTTACAGTTTTGGGTGACAATGGTAGAAAGGTAGGACACTAATAAACAATTATATACGATATGTGCAACGGTATGTGCAGCAGTATGCTACAGAGACGATTGCATCGAGTAATAAAAAGGATAATTGCAAGCGTTGAGAGGAAGCCTGTCTAAATAGCTTTGATTTGATTAAAGACAAGGAAGAAGAGCATACTAGACCAGGGACACACTCTATACTAAAGTCTTGAATGAGCTGTTCATCTCTTTATTTATATAAATGCATTCTTAGCCATTTCTTCTACCAGTTATACCAATGGCCTATTCAGGATATGATTCGTCTGCAAGCTCTCATACTGCAATTTGTGTCCACATTTAGCAGTTTCTACCTAGTTATTATTTATTTCTCTTTTGGAAAACAGAAATTAAAATTTATTTAACACAATAATGACTCTGTCAGTATTATTGTGATATACTGAAAAAGGCACTTTTGGACCTAACCTTGGAGACTGAAGTTGTTGTCATTTTTTTTGTAAAAAGTTTTATATGTGTGAGGCTAGCATCATTAGATGGGTTATTAATCTGGACTGATAGATTATCATAGGTTCCTTAAAATTAGTTATTTGACAAAAGTTTACCCTGCTGATGAGATGAGGCAATGTGAAGACAAGTAAAGCCGGTGGTGGTATAGATGCACCCACCAAGGTACACTGCCCAGAGGGAGGGAAAGGAAAAGAATGCCATGTCCCCTAAGCTTCTAGAGGGGGGGTCTGTCCTTGATCACATGTAGATTCTGTATTCTTGGTATCCAGAACTGTAAAAGGAAATAAGTCCGTGTTGTTGAAACCCTCTAATCTTTTGTAACGTGGAGTTTGCAGTGATAGAAAGTGGATGTATTATTTTCCTTGATGTCCTTGTAGTAAAAGTGGCTGAAGAAGAATCATAGGTGCTGCATCCTAACAGAAACCTTCTGGGTGGGAAGTCACCACTTTCAGGATATGGGTGGCATCCTTTCCCCCTTTTCTTTTACCTCTGCTTCTTTTCTGCAGCATAGGATGATTGGATGTGGAGCACAAGGGTGTGTGCTGCAAGCTTCATCCTCAACTGACTTTAATTTTCAGAGTAAATTTGAGGAAGAAGATGCTTCAGTCCTGATAATCAGCTGGTACTTGTTTTTATACTCTCTCCACCCAGCAGTCTTGGCATAACTTTGATCATGCCCAACTCTCTGAGGTCCTCGACTGCAGCTGTTGTTTGTCTACTCTCAGTGGTATGAGGGCATGGAAGAAATGGGGGGAAATGATCAGAAATAATAGCTTTCTCCAGATTGCCTGCTCCAATACATTGAAGCTCACTCCTTGTACCCTGAGCTGTGCTTTCTCCACAGGGTCACACCTGCCTCAAATCCTCAGGGGGTCTCTCATGCTTCTTTGCTATAATTACTCTCTTCTATATACTTTCATTTCCACCATGGCATCTTTAGACTGTGCTAAGGGGAAAACTCTGCATACCAGGTTGTCATCTTTTCATGAGCCAGAAATCTAAGATACTTATTTCAACTTTCTTTCTGCAGCTGCTGTTACATTTTCCCACACATTTAGAAGCATAAATCAGTTCTACTGAATGTGTTGGCTTCACCTTTTGAAGCTGAATTTTATAACTTTGTGTGACTTCATTTCTCACAAACCTAATGTTCTCTGTGTTATTGACTTGTATTTGCAGGTAAGATTTTTAAAAGGTTACGCTTTGTCTTGTGTTGGCATAACTAGAAGTTGAGTGGGCCTGGCTTGAATCCCTCTCTGCTGTTTTCACAAGAGCCATCAGTGCTAGATTTGGAGAATATAGTTATAATTTCCATCTGTAACTCAAATTGTCTCACAGAGTCAGCTACCGGCATGGTGTTCACATTCACAATGGCCAGCAGGAGAAATGATGATTTTTTTTTTAATGTGACTGTATTGCTCAAAATAATTTTAATTATATTTTATTGGGGCTACAGAAATTTCACGAAATGTATTTTGACCATATTCTTTTCCACATACACCTTGCTCTCTTCCCAACTTCATGTCACTTATTATTATTATTTTTTTTTAAAGTCAATTGAGTCTAATTTTTTTCCCTAAATGTTCCCCCTGGAACATGTTCAACCTACCCAGCATCACACCCTTAAAGAAAATGGACTTTCCCTCTCCCAGTAGCTATCAGTTACACATAGATCCTCAGCTAAGGCTCGACCTTCTGGCCTACCTCTCTCAACTATGCTGGGTTTGTGTCTGGCTTGTACTTTGGCAGGTCTTGTATATTCTGTCTTAAGTGCTGTGGGCTTATATGTACAACTACCCAGTTTTGTCTGGAAAATACAAATTTCTTTTATTCATCCACCTGTCTCTGCTCTTACAATCTTTACACCCATTGTTCCACAATGATCCCTGAGCCTTAAGAAGAGAGAGAGTGTATGATATAAGGGCCACATTTATGGCAGAAAACTCCCCTCTCTCCTACTTTCTGAATGTTGACCAGTTGTGCTAATCTCCATCTGTTTCAGGAAACTTCCCTGGTGAGAACTTAGAAATGCACAAGATTGATGGTCACAATAAGTTTTAAAGGCAGGGAAGAGAAGTACTTTCCCTACATGCAATCACTTAAATCAATTAACTGCTTTTAATAAAATTATGTTTCATTTACAAATGAAACTGCTTTCCTCAGCCAATCCTTATTTGATTCTTTTTCAGTGCCTGTTTCTCCATAGCTGAACCTGTGTCTGAAAAGTCAAGTCACATAATCTTGAGCTGAATTGTGAGAGAGATAGTAGGAGAGATTTCCAGAATCTCTCTAATAGCAAAATAATTCTCCTTTTTATTGAAGACCTTTCAGATCATGTTTCCTTTTTAGATGCATAAATGAAAAAGTTTTCCAAATTGAATTCATGAAACACAAAGCCTTGAGGATGCAGGCCCACCTGAGACAGAAGTTGATGTGTCCAGGCTAAGCATCGGTGAAGGGAGGCTGTGATAAACTCCTATACCCTATGGGAGAATTTCTTTGTTTGTGTGAAGATCAGGCAGGAGTTCACAGTAGAACTAACATTAATAATCTTAGTGTTTTGCCCAAAATGTCTTTGAAGATACTGCTTGCTCTGATCATCTGTATTACTGAATCTGTGTGTGTTCCCAAAATTGCAATTCAATCAATTTTTTCTTCAACATACCAAAAGAATGGTAGGAAATGTTCTCTACCATGTCACATAACTCAAAATGCAGATAATATGAGTTAATATATTACTGAATATCATACTGTATAACAATGTGCTATGAAATCATAGATATATCAGTTTAAGTATTCTTTGTCATTTATTAACAGAATAACCTTGATAAGCTACAAAAATTATAGAAAAGCAGTATTATCATATGTAAAGTTACTATTATAGCTTCCTCATTAGCCAGTTACTAAATTCCTTATGAGTACAGTACCAACAGGGTATGTATCATGTCTATCATCCATCTAAGCAAACTTTTCCTATCCATAGTAGATATTTTAAAGATTTACCATTTACTTGATTCACTTTGCTAGTTTAAGGACTGGCAAATTCAAAGTCTGTATAGTAGGTCACCAGGCTGAAGACTGAGGTAGGAGCTGTTATACAGTATAGGTTCTATATTTTACAGATTGCCTATCTGATTCAGGCAAAGTTTTGACACTTCAGTTTTGAGAATCCCTGGGACAGTGAGGGAGCATCTGTTCCATTCCTCTTCTGATTCTGGTCATTTGCTTCAGGTTTTGGAAATCCTTAGCATAACATCTCTGCCTTCATCTTCCTGTAATGCTATTAATGTTTTCATATTTCTGGATCTGAAGTGTCTCTTTTCATAGGAATGATATTCATCTTAGGTTAAGCATAATGACTTTATCTTAACTAATTGCAATTCCAACAGCCTCTTTCAAAAGAATGTCCCACTGTAGTGAGTTAGGAATTCATCATATTATCTACAGGGATCCACAATTCAACCTATGACATCTGTAAAATACACACAGCATGTTCAATACACAGGGTTATTATTTTTATATTTGTGCAAATACTTGAAAAAACCTGACCTTAGGTTTAAAAAAATAATACCTGATCATATTAGCATTCAAACCAAAAATTTGTACTTATCCTTTGTAATTTGAAAACATCAGTAAATAACAACAAGGTACTGAGATTGCTGAAAAATATGTTTTTCTCTTCTCCTAGAGTAGAATTCAAATCTGAAAGTCTTTGGATGTATGTCTTGAAAGACACCGACTGAAAAGCTCATGAAGAGAAGGTCTGAGTGTTCTGGTCTGGAAAAGCACCAGAAGGAAGAATGCAGAAACAGGGTAAATTTTCCTGAAGAACCACAATCTTATAAAAGAATGCTTGTGTTCAGCTGTTCACCATGGTGTTTCCAGGGGAAATTTCACACACGAAAACAATAAAATAGGACTGGAGAGATGGCTCAGCAGTTAAGAGCACTGACTGCTCTTGCAGAGGACCCAGGTTCGATTCCCAGAACCTACATGGGGCTATGAATCATCCTTAACTCCAGTTCCAGGGGAATCCAAAACCCACTTCTAACCTCTGTGGCATTGCATGACATGGATACCTTCACATACATGCAGTCATATAAAGTTTTGTTCAAAATTATAGTTTTACTTTTTGACTTACAGAGTTAGAATTTGGAATTAGTCTGCTTACTCTCAGAAAGCGAGAACATCTGGAACCATTCATACCTATTTTCTTTGTCCTTAATTAGAGGTCCCATTCTCTGACCAGTTTTACCTTTACGACTCAGCCTTACCATTTGATGTAAAAACAAATTGAATTCAAGACATTGCTTCTCTGCAAACATTGTTTTGGCTATCTGAGGTCTTTTGTGTTTGCATATGAATCTGAAGATTTTTTTTTCCAATTCTGTGAAAAATGTCATGGGGATTTTGATTGGCATTGCATTGAATCTATAAATGACTTTTGGTAGAATGGTCATTTTCACAATACTAATTCTTCCAATCCATGAGCATTGGAGGTCCTTCCTTCTTCTGATGTCTTCCTCAATCTCTTTCTTTAAAGATTTAAAATTTCCAGTGTAGAGCTCTTTAATGTCTTTGGTCAGGTTTATTCTGAGATTTCTTTCTTTCCTTCTTTCTTTTTTTTGCGGCAGTTGTGAAGGGGAGTGTTTCATGTGTCTTTCTCTGATTGCTTGTAACTGGTATATAGAAAGGCTACAGACATTTGTAGGTTCAGGCCTCTCTCTGACCCACAGGCCTCTCTCTCTCTGGGGTAAGTCAATCGTACCCACAGTGCCTTGACTCCCCCAGCCTCATTCACCCTCCCATCTCCCCCACCGGTCTCTCTTCCTAGCCTGGGTCCTCCTGTCACATTCCTTGTATAGGCACCCAGACACCTAGGGAACCACCACTGCTTCCTGATCCCTTGCACCCAGAGCAGCTCAGTTCCTTCTCGGGTTCCCAGGAGCACTCCTTCTGGGCCTGGCCCCATCCTTACCTCCCTAAGTATTTCTTTAAAAACTTTCAGTGCAATGATCTGTCTACCCATCTATCCTACATAGAAAATTTTGCTTATATATTTCAGTGCTAATCTTGCTAACTACCTGTCTGTCCTTAGACCTCATGCTAGTTTAAATAACAGCAATAAATTATAGTTCACATTTCATACAACTAACTTTCCCACCTTTCTAATTTTCTAATAGCCCAGAGTTTTAAATTATCTAGATTCAGTCCAGATAAACTTTATAGAGTTTTGTTCTACTAAGGTTTTTTTTTCTTTTTATTCATGTTAATATCAATTTGTTTTATATTGAAATCAATTTATATTTAAATTGGCAAGAAAATGTAGCAATTTCTTAAACTATTCAAGTTTTTTTATGTTTCACAGTAAATTGTTATGATTTTATTTAAATGTTCTTAGTCTTTTTCCTTCATAACTACTTGGCGACAGTTTATTTGGGAGGAGTTGCTATAATTTGACTTATTTTTAAAATATTTTATACATTATATCTTTTTAGCTAGTGTTAGAATACAAAGCCATTTACCTTTTGAATTTTAAATTTTATTTAACTCTAATTTTCTCAGAAAAGTTACTTTTTCTGAGATTAAGATCGTTAGGTCTGGATAACAACATAATGGATAATGACTGAGGCAAATATTAATTTCAGATTTGACTATTTTCTATTTTTCTTGCACAGTCTCCTATAGATTGAAATGCAGCGTGAGATTTTGCTTTGAAGCATTTTGTCTCTTGTTTAGATCAACCAATAGTATCAACTTCTTGGTGGAAATCTGATGAAAGTCCTCCCTCTGGGATGGTGTACAATAACGTATGATGATATTAAAACTTGTTAATAATGAATTAGCTCTTCACTCCAGGCATAGACCATCTCTAGGAGGGTATTAAACATGATTTTTTTTTTCTTTTCCTTTCTTATGTTGGAAAAGAATCCTTCAAGAAGCTGAGTTTTTAGAGTATAGTATCCAAAAGGGATGTTTTTGTTATTGTTGTTGTTTCTTATTTGTTTGTTTGGTGTATTGTTTAAGGAATATACTATTCTGTCCAAATCTAAGATGAAAGTGAACAAGGGATTCTAAAGGAGAGTCAGTTTTCTTTAAGGATGTGGCACTTGGTAGATCTACCATGCTCCAGTAGATTGTCCAACACCATTGAATATATATAGGCAACAGAATTTGGACTTTGTGGATTATAAAAACTGTATAGGACACAAAGATGTGTGGCGGTAGAGGGGGAGGGTGACTTGGGGAGGAGTTAGTGGGAGGAGTGGGGAAGAATATGATCAAAGTACATTGAACATATCTATAAAATTCTCAAAGCATGAAGTAAGTATTATGTGTAAAATATATTAAACATACTAGTTGTCAACTGATTTTTTAGGATTTCTAAATATATTACTATTGATAGATAAAAAGTAGCCTATGGATGAATCCAGTTGATCAGGCAAAAGCACCAGAAAACAGATAAAACTCCATCGGAATGGAATTTATTAGCAAAGGAACAAATGGGACAGATTCCCTTCGGGGCAGGGAAAATGTCTGCCCCGGATTGTGAGCTGGGGTCTTTTATAAAGGGAGGCTTTCTGCTTCTTGCAAAAGGCAGGAAGATGTATTTTTTTTTTTAAAGTTGGGTCGGGGGGGAGGGAGCAGGACTGTTAAAACCTGTTTTCTTTAGAGATCAAAGGTGAAGCCTGCTGTGTTGGCCAAATAGTGGAGAAAAGTCTTGACTTCAAAGACCAAGGTGCTTATCAATTTGGTTCCCTTTTCTCAGGTGCTGGAGAAGTCCCTGAGACCCTCTTGGTGAGGGGGTGGGACTATCTGAGCCTTAACAGCTATGTCACTTTAAAATTATATATTAATATCTCTTTTTGTACCAGTTGTCTCTTTCATGTCTGTTTCAGGTACTAATGCATTGGACAGAATATCTTAAATTGCCTAAAAAAATAATAAAAATAACAAATCTTTGCGTTTCTCTTAGTTTATTTTTTTAAGTTTTTTATTATCATAAACTATATTATATTATATTATCATAGTTATAAACTACTGAGTTTCATTATGCATTTTCATGCATTCATATATTTATCTAAATCCTCATTTTTCTAAGAATGTCCTGCATAAATACTGTATTTACATCATTTTTACCTCCCTCTCGCTCTCTTTTCTAACTTCTCCCACATTTCCCCCACTTGCTCTCAATTTCCCCACTATATATATATATATACATATATATAGCCTATTGTGTCCAGTACTTTTTCATCTAGAGACCTTGAGGAATGTTCCCCACCATGTTGGCATGTTTACTGATGGTATCATATAGGTATTGTTTAAACAACATTATTGAGGCTTCATGAGTACAGCCTCTCTCTAACTGTCGAGCATCAATTGTCCTGGTCCTCTGACTCCTACAATCTTTCTGCCTCTTCTTTTGCTATGCTCCTTAAGATTTAGGTATAGGAGTTGCTCTTCAAATGTATCCATTGGGGTTGGGAACTCCATCATTACTAATTCTCCATGTGTATAACATAGACGTTTCTTTGATGAGTGTTAAGAACTATATTTATATGTGGATTTAAGGATATTTATTTAAGATACAGCCAGAAATTATAGTGGTGTATGAAAATGACAGTAGTAGGATGTTCTCTGGGGTCTATCACTTCTTTAGTCACAGATATTTGGCTAGATTTACTGTACCAGACATGGATTCCCCCCTACAGAGTGGGACTCAACTATGCAGCTGTTGGTTACCCTCAAATAAAAGTGCCACTATTGCACCATAAGAAATATTTTTCCAGGCAAGTCATTGCTGTAGCTCAAAATAGATTTTACACATGGGTTCAAATACTGATTGCTTTTCTCCCTTGACAACTTCGTAGAATTTTCTGATACTGTGAGAGCTAATTCTAAGGGAAGAGACTTCCAGTTCAGTTCCAGCTTGAGTCCTCCATGTACCATGTCCCAAATGTCTGAGGTTTCAGCTATTAGTGAATTATCCTTATGTTTCAGGTTCACTATTATTTTAAAATCTATCTTTTATGCAGTTGTAAGGAAATATTCCTACATTCCAGCTTTTTAAAATCTGTTAATATTATTAAAAGAATGATATACTGGATTCATTGCAGTTATTTTGTTTGTACTATTTAAATATGTCAATAATTTCTAAATAATGAACTATCAATAAATTCTCAAGACAAAATTTACTTGTTTATTGTACATTATAATTATAGTTGGCACATATATAGACCCAGATATACACAGGCACACAGATATATATGTATGTATTCATATTTGGCTTTCAGTTTCAAATAACACAGAATGAATTTTAAGGAAAAAGAAAGCAAAGTGCAGAGATAATTGGCTCGTTGTCATGCATTTATAATCTCTATCTTTTTACTGGATTTTAACTTTAATATCCTATGACTATTGATTACATTATTTAAAACATGTATTTAGTTAGTTAGTTAGTTAGTTAGTTATTATTTACTTATTATTTTATGCGTCTGAATGTTTTGCCTGCATGTATGTAAATGTGCCTGCCTGTGTTGTGCAATACCTGTAGAGGCCAAAAGTGGGCATCAGATCCACTGGACATGAAATTATAAACTGGTATCAGATACCTTGTGGGTCCTCTGAACTGAACCTGGGTCCTCTTCAAGAAAAGCAAGTACTCTTAAACTCTCAGCCATCTCTTCAGGCACTAACCAAGTTATGTTGTAGGATTTTTCTACAACAAGATAAAGAAGATTGATGACTTGAAGTTATAAAGACTTAGAGTTTTAAAATCTTGCAATTTATAAATGATGTATCTCTTTTTCACCATATCAAATCTATGAAAAGGCCATGTTTAGCATTTGTTGGTGTAAACATGTCTTCTGTGTATAATTAATGTATCCAGGAAGAATGCAACACCGTCTAGTAAACCACAATTGGTTATTTGTCTATGCTTATAATGAAACAGTAGGGGGTGCTGATTGACAGCTTCATAGACCACATGACAAAAAAAGGTCTATAAAACAAAAATACAATGATGTTACTAGAAGTGATCACAAGATATATAGAGCAGACAATTTTTTAAAAATATAAAGGCAAGTGTGTGTGTGTGTGTGCCTATATAACAATGAATTTAGTTTATTTAGGATATCTTTTTCCACATTAGTAAGTGACATTAGACATTGACACTTTGCTCTGATCTTATAAAAATTGCTGTATAGATTAATGTTGCTATAGAGGTCCCTATGTGTTTTTCAATTCTTTATTCTCTATAATATATTATAACATAATCATGCTCAAAGGCATGAAAGAGCTCACGTGAAGAATCATACGGGTTCATGCTCTCCTATAATTTTCTAGAAGATTGTTAATCTATTGAGCACTTTTAGAATCTGTTTTAGTTATTTCTGTTTTCTAGAAAAGCATTTGCTGCATTTAAATGCTAATTCAATAAAGAAGTATAATGAGAAGTTTAAAATGATAATTTGTGTTTATTCAGAATCAATTCAGATATAAAGATAATAAATGAAGACATTTAAATGGATTTTAATATAGTCAATATTTGATGCCAATTTTACGTTATCTGTGTTTCTTGTCTTTCACAGCACAATTCCAGAGATTAGACCATTCATTCTCCTTTATTCATCTCTTCGACTGTTGGTCCATTAAAATTTGTAGTTATATTTATTAGTTACTTCTTAAATTTCATATTAAATTATGTACATTACGATATTCATCTGTTTTGAATTTATCTTTGGCTAATTTCTTATGTATTTCATTTTCCCATTTACCTATACCTTTATTTTGTTTGCTTTGTTTTCTTAAGAATGGAATCTTCTATGCAGCCCAGGTTGTCTTAGAACTCTGGTCTTCCTTTCTCCAACTCTTCAGTGCTCATATGGACATGTGCCAGTACTCCTGGCTCTAAGACAGTTTTAATCTGAAGGCAAGTTTTACATTATAGACTTATATAAGTAAGTTATTATTTGATAACACAAAGTCAGCACAATAGGATCTACTACCTGAGCTGAACCTACAACCTACCAGCATTATAAGATGTTATTATTTTCCCTCTGACCTCATAAGGAATTTATTCTATCAATTATTCAGTAGAACTGGTTGTAGTGGCTCATGCTTGGAATTCCATTACTTTGGAGTCAGAAACAGGAACAATGCCAAGAATTCAAGTACATCCTGATCTAAATAATGAATTTCAAGTCAGACTAGGCTACAGAGTGAGACTTTGTCTCAAAGAATTAAACAAACAAACAAAAAAACATTGTTCACTAAGTTCCTACCAGAAAATAATTTCACTTATACCTAAGTAGTTTTTACCATGTACCTAGTGTTAATTTTTCTTTTTCTTTCATTTTTTTTTTAACAAACTCTCACTGTCATTTCAGGTCATATTCACTCTGTAGTCCACATGATCACAAATTTATGGTACTCTTGTCTCCTATATGCTGAGTGTACAGGATTTTGTCACCATAACTGTTGGTTTATAGTGTTTATGCAAAAGCATAACTCTCACTTCAAAGGGGATAAGAGATAGTTTATTCTGGAGCCAAATATGAGTGACCATGGCCCAGGAACACAGATTCAGTTTAGCCCAAATTCCACGTTCCATCATGATAACAAGTGCCTTACATTTTTATAGTAACAGAACATAGAGAAGTTATAAATCAAATACACTGGTAGATACATTCAGAAGGCAGGTATGGCAAAGCAACGGGTTTTCTACTATAGGTCTCAGATGCTATCTGATGACATTATTAATCTTTTGATTGGTGGAACCTGGTGGCCTGCTAGGGTAATTCATTTTATTAGTCACAAGAATGTTAATTCAGAAGCAGAGGCAGGCAGTGTTTAGCTATTTATGGGGTTAAAGGTGTAGGTGGATAATTTGCGAATAGGTTCCAGATCTGTAACATTCCAGACTCTCCATTATCTCCAGAGTAAATCAGTTGGTAAGCCTTGTAGGAAGTTCACTCCAAGATGCAGGAGTTCTTCTAGGAACTTTCTTTCACAATAGGAACTATAATTTCTCTATTTTGAATAAACTGTATATGATATATTAGCAGAAACATTATTTAGTATTTTCAACAATTCTGAAGAAATCATCAGAATAACAAGAGGTTTAACAATTAGTAGGCTTTGAAGATATACTTAAGTTATTTTAAAAATTTTGCATTTTTTTCATGGACTTTTTGCTGGTCTCATGTAACTTTTCATACGCTTAGTTTCCCCATGATATTCACATAACCCTGTAAAAGTGGAGTAGTTAGGAAGGACAGCATTTATTCTACCCTGGCCTCTTCTAAGCACATACATAAAACATATGTATTACTTTGTAATACTTTGTATTACTGGTGACAATAGATGAAATATCAGGAATACCACCCTAAGAATATAATTCATATCTTTGCTAAGAGGTAGAAACTAGGCCTGGCATTCAACTCTAAACAAACAGAGTAGTAAATAGCCCCATATGTTTAACTGGTCAAGACTTTAAAAATCCCTAGTCTGTTAAAAAACACCCACCTTTCCAGTTTCACTGATCAATCACCTGGTTATAGGACTTCCCCTAGGAAGGTGGGTTCACCTTAAGTCATGTGAAACAGATGAGTGGAATACCTAGTGCGTTAATGAGATAGTGAGCTTTCCTGACTGAAATCCTGCCTCACAGTGCAGTGCATCTATACCCAGCCTCAGACATGTAAGTCTTCCCATTTTTCTGAATTCTTCAGAAGATTCTTCAAAAAAGCATAATCTCTCCTTTTCTTCTGCATATCCCTTTTCTAACAATGCTTTCTTTTTTTTAACACTTTTTTTTTTTTACAAAAACTTTATGGAGAATTTCATACATACATATAAGGTGTTTTGATCAAATCCATGCCCACTCCCTCCCTTCCAACATTCCCCTCTCTGAAGAGGTAACCCTAAAATCTTTTAAGGATTAGATACAAGTTCCCAAATACTTTTGGCATTTTTGGTTTTTGGAACAGAGTATGCTGCTAACAGGCCCAAGAACATTTTTACTTTTAGCCAAGAAACTGGCTACATTTCTTTGGGGTCTCTTTACCCCAACTGCCTAGCCAGTTCTTACCTCCTATCCTTATCTCACCATCCTCTGAAGGGGTTACACAAATTGCCAATAGGGAATAAGGACACAGGCCGCTCTGGCTTCTTCCATACTGAACAGGGACACAGGGTGAGGCAACTGGAGTACCCCTTCAGTGGATCTATCTAAAAATTCCCAAATTGATTAACTCTTATCTCTAAGGGAAAAAGAAAGTCCTTGAATCATGAATAGGAGATGTGAAGGAGAAGTAAAGGCAAGAATAATTAGCATTACAAGTTCTAGACAGGGAACTAGAAAAATGTTAGAAGAGGACAAATTTCAAATGATCATATGAGAGTCTATTGGAGTTTCTTGACAAGGGTTTCCAAGAGCATCCCTCTATTGGGCTCTTCCTTATTTTCTTTTGTCTTCCAAGGCTGGACTAGTTGGCTGGGAAGAGTGGCTGGATACTCAGTGAGGGTCCAGTGACCCTGCTTGACGCTCCTTTAATGAATGAACACAGCCATCAACAAGCCCAGTTGTGACTATGTTTAGCAATCAGGCTCAGCTGAAGTCATGATGATGATAGTTATTTCATGCAGAAGGGACTGCTGTATAGCATCATCTTATTAAAAGGACCTAGAATGAGCATTTGCCTTTCTCCACATCCTTACCAGCACTTTGTATCATTTATTCTCTTGATCCTAGCCAGTCTGATTGGGGTAAGGTGATATATTAGGGTGGTTTTAATTTACATTTCCTTAATTACTAATGATGTGGAACACTTTTGAGATGTTTCTTAGCCATCTCTATTTCTTCCTTTGAGAACTCTCTGTTTAGATCTTTAGCCCACTTGGTTTCTCGATTCTTGGTTTTTTGAGTTCTTTTGTTTTTTGTTTTTTGTTTTTCCTTTACAGAAACTTTATTGAGAATTTCATACATGCACATAAGGTGTTTTGATCAAATTCATGCCCACCCCCTCCCCTCCAACATCACCACCTCTGAAGAGGTAACCCTAAAATCTTTTAAGGATTAGATACAAGCTCCCAAATACTTTTGATATTTTGACATTTTTGGCCTTTGGAACAGAGTGTGTTCCTAACAGGCCCAAGGACATTTTGACTTTTAGCCAAGAAACTGTTTACAATTCTTTGGAGTCCTTTTACCCTAACTGCCTATCCAATTCCTACCTCCTATTCTTATCATGCCATCCTCTGCAGGGATTACCCAAACTGCCAGTAGGGAATAGGGACACAGACTGCTCTGGCTTCTTCCATGCTGAACAGGGATGTGGGTGAAGCAATTGGAGCACCTCTTCGGTGGGTCTATCTAAAAGACTCCCAAATTGCATAACTCTTGTCTAAGAGGAAAAGAAAGCCCTTGAATCATGAATAGGAGATGTAAAGGAGAAGTAAAAGCAAGAGAAATTAGCATTTCAAGTTTTAAACGGGGAACTAGAAAAAAGTCAGAACAGGGCAATTTTCAAATGTTCATATGAGAGTCCATTGGAGTTTCTAGACAAGGGCTTCCAAAAGCATCCCTCTATTGGGTTCTACCTCATGTTTCTTTTGTCTTCCAAGGCTGGACTAGCTGGCTGAGAAGAGTGGCTGGATACTCAGGGGAGGGTCCAGTGACCCTGCTTGGCACTCCTTTAATGAATGAGCACAACTGTCAACAAGCCAAATTGTGCTGTTTAGTGATCAGGCTCAGCTGAAGTCATGATGATGGTAGTTATTTCATGAAGAAGGGACTGCTGCACAGCATCATCTTATTAAAAGGACCTGGGATTTAAAAGGACTTGGTGCTAGGAGCCACATATGTGGGAGAACATACGTTGTTTGGTTTTCTGAGTCTGTGTTACATCACTTACTATGACAGTTTCTAGATTCATCCATTTACCTGCAAATTTCATTATTTCATCTTTCTTTACTGCTGAATAGAACTCTACTGTGTATATATATACCACATTTTTGTTAACTACTCATCAGCTGAGGGAAATTTTGGCTGCTTCCATCTCTTAGCTATTGTGTGAAGAGCAGCAACAGACATGGTTGTACAAGTGTCTCTACAATAGGACGAGTTCTTTGGGTTTATGCCAAGGAGTGGTATAACCAGGTCATATGGTAGGTTCATTTTCAGTTTTTTAAGAGTTCTCCACACTGTTTTCCATAGAGGTTGCATGAGTTTGCAATCCCACCAGCAGTGAATGAGCATTCGTCTTTCTCCATATTCTCACCAGTATTTAGTATCATTTGTTCTCTTGATCCTAGCCAGTCCAGTTAGACTAAGGGAATACCTTAGAGTGGTTTTAATTTGCATTTCCCTAATTACTAATGATGTTGAACACTTTTTGAGATGTTTCTTATCCATCTTTATTTCTTCCTTTGAGAACTCTGTTTAAATCTTTATCCCATCTTTTAATTGGGTCATTTGGTTTCTTGCTTCTTTGTTTTTTGAGTTCTTTGTATATTCTCGATGTTAAACCTCTGTCTAATGTGTCACTGGTGAAGATTTTTTTCCCATTCTGTGGATTTTCTCTTCACTTTTTTGATTGCTACGTTTGTCATACAGAAGTGTTTTACTTTAATGAGGCCCTTCTTATTGATCGCTGACCTTAAATCTTGAGCAACTTCTGTCTGATTTAGAAAATCCTTTCCTATACCTATATTCTGTAAGTTACTGCCAATATTTTCTTCTAATAGTTTCAGGGTTTCTAGTTTCATATTGAGGGCTTTGATCCATTTTGAGTTGACTTTTGTGCAAGGTGAAATATAATAAGATACTTGTATACTAATCCCCCAGGATTGCTCTTTGTGCTCAGGGTTGCTTTGGCTATCTAGAGTATTTTGTGCGTCCATATGAATTTAAGGATGGATTTTTCTAATTCTGTGAAGTATGTCATGGGATTTTGATTGTGATTGCATTGAATCTATATATTGTTAATAGGATGGTCATTTTCACAATATTAGTTCTTTTAATCCACGAGCATGGGAGGTGCTTCCATTTCCTGGTGTCTTCCTCACTTTCTTTAACTATTTAAAATTTTGATTGTAGAGATCTTTGGTGTCTTTGGTCAGATTTATGCTAAAACATTTTAATTTTTTCCAGCAATTGTGAATGGAATCATTTCCCTGTATTCTTTCTCAAATTGCTTGTTGTTTGTGTATAGAAAGGCTACTGATTTTTGTAGATTGATTTTATAACCTGCCACTACTGAAAGTGTTGATTAGTTCTAGGAGTTTTCTGGTGGAACTTTTGGGATCTCTTAGGTATAGTACCATATTATCTTCAAAAAGCAAAAAGTGATATTTTGACCTCTTTTCAAATAAGTACTCCTTTAATTTCCTTCTCCTGTTCTTGCAAGAGTTTCAAGCACTATGTTAAAGAGAAGTGGAGATAGTG
>NW_008339767.1:1670759-1674333 GCF_000622305.1 Nannospalax galili
ATATTGAACCATCCTTTCTTCTCTGGAATAATGCCTACTTGATCATGGTGGATGATCTTTTTGATGTGTCTCTGTACATTGTTTGTAAGTATTTTGTCTTGAGAATTTTTGCATCTATATTCATTAAAGATATGAGTCTATAGTTTTCTTTCTTGGTTATGTCTTTACCAGGTTTGGGTATTAGAGTGATGCTGGCTTCATAGAAGGAATTTTGGAGTCTCCCTCTGTTTCTATCATTTGGAATAATTTAAGTAGTATTGGTTGGAGGTCTTCTTTAAATGTCTGGTAGAATTCTTCTATAAATCTATCTGGGCCTGGGCTTTTTTTTAGTTGGGAGGTTTTGTATTACTGTTTCAATTTCCTTATATGTTATGGGTCTGTTTAAACTGTTGATCTCTTCTTGGTTTAACTTTGGAGGTTCCCAAGATTTCAGATATCCATCCATTTCTTGATAGATTAAATATTGGGAGAGAGTGAGTGCGGGTGGATGGAGGAGGCACCGAGGCACAGATGGAATTCTCAGTTGGATACAGCTTTATTTCGCATGGGACACATTTCCCTCTGGGAAGGGAAAGATGTCAGCCCATGGGCTGTGAGCTGGGACTTTATATATGTGGGCTTTAGGGTGTAGAATGGGAAATGTTTGAGGGAGAAATCAGGGAGGGGGAAGCAGGAAAAACAGGTAGGATTAGGGTCTGGATGTGTTTACTTTTTCCCTCTTAAGATAAGAGAAAAGCTGTTATGATAAACAACTTCTAAAATCTCTGGTTATCAGGTAGAATCTGCTTATCTTATCTTTGGAGACCAGAGGAAAGGCAGGCTGCTTCTCAGCAGAGTTTGTTTCCCTTGACTTCAAAGGTCAAGGTGCTTATCAGCTCAGTTCCCTTTTTCAGGCTCCAAAGTCTGTAGGTCCTTGTTGGGGAGGGGGGAAGCTGCTGCTGTTTGGAACCCTAACATTTCTTTTAAATATTTCAGATTTAGGAGCATATAGGTTTTTAAAATATTCCCTTATAATGGTCTGGATCTTTTGGGTGTCTACTGTGATATTTCCCCTTTCATCTCTGATTTTCTTGATTTGTATTTGCTCTTTCTTCCTTTTGGTTATCTTGGGTAAGGGTCTGTCTATCTTGTTTAGCTTTTCAAAGAACCATCTCTTAGATTCATTCATTCTTTGTATTATTTTCTTTGTTTCTATTTCTGCTCTGATTTTTGTTATTTCTTCTCTTCTGCTGGGTGTTATTTTTTTTTTTTCTTCTGCTGGGTTTGAGTTTCATTTGTTCTTCCTTTCCAGTGCCTTGAGTTGCAGTGTTAGGTCATTATTTGGGCTCTTTCTAATTTTTTAATAGAGGCACTTAGCACTATAAACTTCCCTCTTAGGACTGCTTTGAATGTGTCCCATAGGTTGTGGTATGTTGTATTATCCTTTTGTTGAATTCCAGGAATTCTTTTATTTCTTTCTTAATTTTGCTTTTCACCCACTCATTGTTATGGAGTGTGTTGTTTAATTGCCAGAAATTCCTGTAACAATGCTTTCTTTAATGCTTTGAGCTGCCTAGCATCTTGCATTACTTTACTTTTTCTCTAAAGCTTCCTTCTCCCAGCCATGTGACTACCACTTGTCTGATCTCCATGGAGGCTCTTAACCTGCATGGTTTTATGGCTTTCTTTTGTTCTCCCCACCATTCTCCTCCTCATGACAGCTGCCAAGATTACCAGCTTGCCTGCCCTACCGATTTTTCTTAAAATCCTGTTAAATTGTCCTAAAACTTCCAGTTGAGTCCATTCTTAAATTCTTTTACAAATGAGACCAAAAACCCTCTAGAGGATGCTCTTTCTCCCTATTTCAAAACAACAACAACAAAAATAAATAAATAAATAAATAAATAAATAAATACATACATACATACATAAAAATAACAAATAAAATTTAGATAAATAAATAAATAGTTTCATGCACGAGACTCCTGAAAATTCAAGAAAACAAAGCCCCAGCATAGAACTGGGGAAATGGGCAGAAGGCCCCAGTTTTAACCAAAGAGCTATTGACAGCTGATTACTACTTCGTGAAGAAGAGTTGAGAGTCTTTAAGGGAGAAACTATAGATAGCTTTGCTGGACCCCAGTGGATGAACTTGCACTGAGAGACATCTGGGTACACTATTTGACTCAATAGGCTTTAACAACATGACAGAATGCATGAAATCCAGTAAGGGGTTGGGGGATGGGAATTCCAGATGAGGGGTATAAAGATGATTAAGACATTTTGTATGAAATTCACAGAAATTCAATAAAAATATGCAAAGTATAGATAGTCCCATTCAGATATTGTTTTCTGGTTCTTTAATCCATCTTAATTTTAAATATAAAACACTGTTTTACAGAGGCAATCAGACAACTTTTAAAGCAACACTGTAATTTTGAATTTAGAAAATCTTTTATATAAATATATAGTCTATGAAAAATGTTCCAAAATTTTTAAGTTAGACAAAATTGTCCATTTCTTAAATTTTAATTTATATGTATAAGTGTATTGCTTGCATATATGTAAGTGTGCCCATGTTGTGCAATGCCCACTCATGTCTAAAGAGCATGTCAAATTTCTTGGAACTGGAATTACTGATGGTTGTTGGCCATGTGGGTGTAGAGAATCGAAACTGAATTCTCTGTAAGAGCATCCAGTGTTCTTAACCACTAAGCCATTTTTCCAGTCCCCAGGATTTTTTCTTTCCTTTTTTTTTTTGAGACAGGGTCTCCCTGTAGCCACAGCTGGTCTGGATTCACTGTGGAGACCAAGCTGGCCTCCAACTCAAAGAGATCCAGTACTATTTCTTAATACAATAAAAAAATGCCTTAGTCTATTGTCCCATCACAACAAGTTAAAGCACCTGATCACCTGATATTTTCTTTATATAAGAATTTATGATTGTTAGAAATTTAATTCTAAATAATAGTACTCTTAGCAAATTTTCAGAAAGAAAGCAATCTTAAACCATTTTTTGATAAATGGGTAATTTATGATAAAACACCTGCAAAAGCCCAAATGTACTCTAAAAAAACAGCTGATACAAAATTATATTTATGATACAATGAAGCAGACTCTGACCTCTTGTCCAAGTGATTAAACATTAAGATTATTTTGTTAAGACTCTAAGCAGGCAACCACATTTTGGTTTTAAAATACAAGTTTCTGGGGCTGGAGAGATGGCTCAGCAATTAAGAACACTGGTTGTTCTTGCAGAAGACCTGGGTTCAAATCCCAGCACCCACATGGCAGCTAACAACTGTCCATAACTCCAGTCCCAGGAAATCTGACAGCCTTCTCTGACCTCTGTGGGAATTGCACCACATGAGTGCACTTACCTACATTCAGGCAATACATGCACACACATAAAATAAAAATAATAAATAAAATTTCAAAAAAAAATAGTATACCAGTTTCTTTTTATATTCTAATTTAATTTTTTGAGGATATCATACATGAGTACTGTATTTATATCATGTCCACACCTCCATCCTCCCCCTAACACCTCTCATATCTCCCCACTCCATAACTTCTTCTTTTTAATATATATAAT
>NW_008339767.1:1674531-1690115 GCF_000622305.1 Nannospalax galili
ACACAAGAACACAACCTACTGTGTCCATTTAGTGTTGTCATAATATACATGTGCCTTAAAGCTGACCACTTTGGACTAGATGACCTCTCATGGAGCTCATCTCTGGAAAAACTGATTCTCCCTCTCTCAGTGGTCATTGATTGTCTATAGCTCTTCATCTATGGGAGGGGCTTATGAAATTTCCCCATCCTTGTTAGGCTGTCAACAGATGTTGTCATTAAGCAGGTTTTATTTTGGCAACCTTATTGTTGAGATTTCATGAGTGCAGCATCCCTGTCATATGTACAAACAATGTCCTGGTTCTCTGGCTCTTGCACTGTTTCTGGTCCCTCTTTGGTGATGTTTCACAACACTTAGGTGTAAGTCTAGATTGTAGTTCTAATTGGTTGTGGGCACCTCATGGTCACTTATTCTCTGCTCTTTGGCCAGTTAGGGTTCTCTGTAGTAACCTCTGATACAAAACAAAGCTTCCTTGATTAGGGGTGAGAACTACACTTATGTATAGTTGTTAAAGGTAAGTATGCAGAGTAGAGTTCGAAGCCCTAATGAGAAAATAAGACTGGAGGGATCATACCTCATCATCATCAAGGCTATATATGAGAAAACCACAGTCAATATCATCACAAATGGAAATCTTGAAGCAATCCCATTAAAATCAAGAATGAGACATAGCAACGCACTATCTACACTACTTTTCAGTAGTCCCTAAAGCACTATCTATAGTAGTAAGACAAGAAAACTTAAGGAATACAAATTTTAAAGAGTCCAAATTACCTCTATTTGCAGATTATATAATATACATTAAAATTCCAAAAATTGCACCAGAAAATGTCTAGAAAGGATAAACACTCTGAGCAAACTGGCAGGATACAAAATTAACTACAAAAATCCAGAGGTTTTCTATATGCCAATGTCAAACAGGCTAAGAAACAGATCATAGAAAATACTCCCATTCACAGTAGCTTCAAAAACATAACAGATCCAGGAATAAACCTAATCAAGATGTGAAAACCTCACCAAAGAAACTTTAAATCTCAGGGGACTGCAGAGATGGCTCAGTAGTTAAGAGCACTGACTGCTTTTGAGAGGAACCACAATGATCCTGTTTATTATGTCTTCACAAATGGAATAAAAAGCATATGTAAAGTGTGTACTTCATGGAAGATCTTTTAAGATAGTAGGGGTGCATCTTCCATTATCTTTATTTCCTACAGTTATACCCAGCTGTGGTCACTACTTTACTATGCCAATATCTCAGTATGGTAAAAATGATTAAATGAAGCTGGACTTTGAAATACCTATACCACACAGAACTGTCTGCTAACAGAATTGTTCTCAGGAAAGAATATCTTTTAGCACTTTCAAGCTTCCTGAAGTTGGCTTTAGGCAATAATACATTCTAAGCTAAAACTAAAAAACAAAAGGTGGAAGTTCACATCTCTCAAAACTCTTGACCAGTGATTAGTACAATATTGAGTAACTAATAAATGAGACATTGTCAGAATTGTATGAGTGGAGTTTTTTAATTCTGATGAGTTTATAAATATTATGTTGGTTTTAAATATGACATAATATGCAATGGACTTTGCTCTGAGTACTGTACATTGTACGTATGCTAAATTACATAAAATTATAAATATTTTATATACTACATGATTATAGGAAACTAAAAGGTTAACTGACTTTCCAAGGTGGACCAGACATTTATGGTAGATACTGGTATTGGAACTAATCCATTGAGAGTGATGCTTAGTTATCATGACATGTTACAGAAACATAACTGCTCGTTTGTAATGAAAGCATCTATATAGAAGTCAATAAATATTAGTGGATGTTTCTAGAAGAATGATAGAGTAGGAAGACTTAAAGGGGGTGAGGAATGAGTGTAGGGAAGAGGAAAGAGATGGGAAGAGATAACTAACACTTAAAGTCTTTATAAAAACCCATATGGAAACCTGCCTCTATAGAAGCTACTTGAAGTATATACATATACATTATAAGAAGAGATTAAAAGGTATTTCCTTATAACATGGGGGCATTGCCCTTACGAGGCATCATAAACTTGCAAAGTAAAAGTCCAGTACCAGGAATGAACTCCCTCTCTTGAAGCTGTTGACTAGGTGTACAATAAACCCTTAAACAATACTGTGGATTCTCCATGCTCTTGGTAACCCACGAGAACGTCACAGTAAGACCCTATTGCAGAAGACACTGTGTAAATGAACTCTAGAATAAAAAAGAGATGTGAAACTGGTCCTGACTTAAAAGCTTCATCTCCACCATTTAGCTTTTCTAGGCCTGGAAAGTGTCATGTAAGCTACCTGAAGAGATAATTTAGAATGCACCCTATCCACCTGTGAATCCTGCAAGCTACAACTGGCCTGACAAATATGCCCATTGCTACAATAGTGACCTGAATAAAATAGGAGTAAGCAACTATTGTCTAATTGAATTTGCAGTCTGCTTCATAGCAGTTATAGAGCCCATAACTGACCTTGATATTAGGCTTAGGAACCTGAGGTCAGAGAGCCATGGGAGAAAGCATATTACAACTGCTCTGCTAAGGGCTTGGATAGATGGCTCAGGGGATGCTTTTGCACAGTACCTATGTTCAATTCCCAGCACCCATTATGATAGCTAACAGCCATTCATAAATCCAGCTCCAGTGGATCTGTTGCCCTCTTCTGACTTTTGTAGGCACTGCAGGACATGGGTGTACTTACATGCATGCTGGCAATACGTTCATACACATAAAAAATTAAAATAAAAATAATTATTCTGCTAAATAGATATAGTATTAAAATGATTTTTAATGACTTATTGCTACACCCATAGATTAAGGCATCTCTTAGCTACACCCTCATACAGCAGACGGTGATGAACACAGGAAACCTCAACTGGCCAACTTGTAGAGAACAAGAGTCTGTACAGTGTTTATTCCTGAATAGGAGACCTGTATCAAACTTCTACCTCCCAAGTTTCAGGGATTAAAGTGCAAGAGGAGATGGAAAGATTGTAAGAACCAGAAGAGGTCGATGACGACAGGAAGCATATTTTTTGCAGACAGATAATCTGTTACTCATGTGAGCTCACAGCAATGGTGACAGTATGCACAAATCTCATGTGTGCTTAAGCCCAGACAAAAACTCAGCATACAAATGGAGAAGTGGGTAAGAAACACCAAGCCTACCTGAGGAACGATTGGCGATGGATGGCTGCTGGCAAGTGAGATTCATTCTCATTTAAAATGTAGCATTTAATAGATTTACTAGGCCCTATTGGATGAACACACACCGAATGGCAATTGTGGACACAGACCTCACTGACTATATATTAGAGTACAGAAATTTGGTGGGGAGGCGTTAATAAGGGTGGTACTAATAGAGGAGAGAATCTAAATATGATCAAAATTTATTGCATAAAATTTTCAAAGTTTCATAAAATTAATTTAAAAAGAGAAAAGTAAGGAATCCTCATGCTTATTCAGTACAACTTACTCAGATTTAATAAATGTATCCCAACTCTGCACCCCAACTCTTATACACAGTTATTTCAAAAAAATTAGCATAACATAAAATAAAGTACTTCCTTATAGAAACACTTCTGATTACATCTTTATAAAATCGGTAACTCTGATATTGAATATGTAAGCATGAAAAATGGGGCATAGAGTGATGGCTCAGCAGATAAAGAGCATGCAACGTAAGTAAGAGGATTAAAGTTTGGGTCTTCAGAACTGAGGTAAATGCTGGGGGCACGTGGCCATGCACGTATACTTCCAGTCCAGGAAAGTGGAAATAGGAGATCCCCAGAGCAAGCTATCTAGTGAGACTAGCTGTGCTGCCAGCTCTAGTATTGACTGAGAAATCCCACCTCAAAGAATAATGTGGAGAATGATTGAAGAAAATTCCCATCATCAACTTGAGCCTCAACATGCAGGTGCACATAATTGTGCACACACCAATGCACAAGAACTTGCCAAAGCACATGTGCTCACACACATATAAATGGGCAGACACACATTACACACACATACACATCAAAAGAAAGAAACTAATATATTTTATTTTGACTGACTGTATAGACTTCATGTCATGATATATTTTGGCACCATGCTTTTGGCATTGATTGAAGATCCCCAATCATCACAGTGACAATATCTTCTACCTATGTTTACTTTGCCTGATGCTGATGTTTCCTACAAAGCAAATTTGAAATGCATCAGTGAGTTACTTCCTCATAAGATAAAGCACAGTTTTTCCACTAACATATAAGTAAAAAGAGAATAACTATTTAAATCAAAGGATACCTATTTGGCATAGCTTATACAATATTTGGAATACCTTAGGTATTTTTTGAGTTTATCTTATTTTCTATCTAATTAAAAATATTTTCCCTTACATACAAAATGGTAGATTGTACCTAAAGAAAGTCCTTAATTATCCTAGATAAAATACTACCTTTATAAAATACTTTCCTCACTTCAACATTTATTTGCATTTCAACTCTCCACATGAAACTTAGGAATATGATTTCAACAGTTTCTATTTGAACTGCAGTTTCAAGCTGACTCAGGAGCCAGCAAGAACATCTCCAACCAGACAGGTATACAATGGAAAAGTATTACTTCCAACTTCTCAGAGCCCGGGAGACTTCTAGGTTATTATTGGCTTTAATTATCACTCGCATGAGCTGTAATATTCTTTGCATTTGGTGAAGAAGCACTCCACAGAGTGTGAAATCCTTTCCTGCTTTTGAAAATACCCAAGAAATGAACTGAATCACTTCCAATCTGCTGTAACAACTGAACACCCACTGATAAGTATAAGCAAGGGGCAAATTTATCATCACCAATAGAAAATGAGCTTTTTGAAAGTGAGATTTGAGACATCTCACTGGTTGCTTACTACCAGCAGTGATCAGCTAAACCAAATCTACATTCATTTTAACCTCAGGGGCATTTTATTTTCCCTGATTGGTATTCAAATCAAAATAAAAGCAGTCTTTTTTATGTCTGCACTTTATTTATTGCTATAAAATTTAAACCTAAAATATAAAGATAAATAGTATTTCTAGTTATAGCCATTAATTTGCAGCCCCATTCACCTCCCTCCACAATGTCAGCATCTTTCCTTCTGCTGCTTCAGGTATAAATCAGACCCAAAGATTTTGAATAGGCTGTATTTAGCTTCTCTCCCAGAAGTCCAACCCACACAGTCCCAATTTCTTCCCCTCTTAAGGTAAGGCTTACATACCCATGCAACACATAGACATATGCTATTCAGATCAAAAATCAGTTTGCAATGATTCATTTCTCAATATCACCATGGGGTTTCAGCAGGTCGTTTGGTTCCCATACTGCGGCAACAGTGAAGTCCCTTCCAGTTCCAAACTCTAAATCTCTGATCAAAGACTATAAAAAAAGACCACCAAAAAGGAACTATATGTAAGAGTTTTGATATGTTTGCTATATCTCACTATATTACTTATCTAAATACTATGATAGAATTATTATAAACTAAATAGACTATATATGCAAAAGGGTTTATATAACATTACAAGTTTATCTTCAAACTGTGTTTAATATAGGTATTATTCTAAAAATCACTAATGCCATAAAATATTAGCTTTTGTCATTTATATAAATTTTAATTGAAAACTTAAAGATTTTTCTGTGCCACAGTGTTTTCATTTCTGGACCCAAGAGCTAGGGTTGACTTATTACTATATTAAAAATTCCACATTTGTCTTCAACATAGCAGGTAGCCAGTGATATGGCAAAAATGTATGAACACAAGACTGCCATTTACTGATGTTCAATGTTACATTTCTTGTGTGTGCCTGCAATTTTTAAATCTTGTAGTTCTTGAAATTATAGGTATGAAAACCACAAGGTAAATCGAATCAGAGAAAAACAATAACTGTGAAATCAGTTTCTTTTGCTTTGGCTGTCTTGTTTCTATGAATTTCAGAAATGGGAAAACCTGTAGTGCTTTTATAAATGACAGAGAAGCCTTGATGTTAGGAAACAGATTTTAAAATTCTTCTTTTATAAAACATATTTTTGTTTTCTACCTCTGAATTTAGTGGGCCTTACCATCAGGGATATCAGTAATCAGAATACTTGGATAAAACCACACATTTTAATTACATGGCACTTCATGAAGATCATAATTTTAAGAATCATGAATACTCCATACTATTTTTCTCTTTCCTATCCCCCATTCAAAAGTATCATCGTAATATGATGTATATTTTAGCCTGGCATTTTGTGAATAGAGGAGGGTATAAATTTCTGGGGGAAGGGAGGAAAATGCAGAAAAGAGAAATAAAAATATAACGAAATGGCACCAAGGGGAATAATTTTGCTTGGAATCGGCGTACCAAGTGAATTCAGAAGACATTTCCATAATTTCAGCTGAGCCTCTTCTATTTCCTAAAGTGAGAATTCAACCATACATTGGGTAAGGATCTGCAATTCAATATCACAAACACTTCAGAGTGAGCAATCTTCTCCCAGCCATCTGAGTTGTGTTTTAACAATAGCAGGGTGTCCCTATTGCCACCATGTTAAGATTAAACATGCAAATATCCTCTGTGTTATGGTGCTGCAGGTCACCTGGAGACTTGCCATTTGTGCTATTATGATCAGCACCAGAGCCAATTTCCTTTAAACCATATTTTAAAGCTCAAGAGCGTTATCCAGAAGCAGTCAAAATGACAGGGCACTAACAGTATGCACAGAAGGAACATTCGGCAAGTTCAAAGGAAAAGGACTGAGATAAAAAACTGGCTTAAAAATTCTGCCCCGTGATGTTGATGGTGAAATATTTTTAAGTTTTAAACACTTTGAGAGAAAATGTGGGAATTGCTGTTCCAATTCTGTGGTATTTTTTAAGAGAAATATGAATATGACTACACTGCATTTCCTCTTAAAATACTTTCAAATTTGGCCTGGGTGAAATAAAAAAAGGCATGAAAATGTCAGCTGAGCCTTCAAAGATTTAGAGTGTGCTGCTCGGAGATTTAGTTGAAGGCAGGTATCGGGAACCCAAGCAGCTCATTCCACTCTCATTTCATCATCAATGTGAACGTTTTCAGATATGACTTATAGGAAGAAGAATAAGAACCGCCCTATACTCAATAACTGTGACATTAAAGACATTTTTTTTCTTTTTCTTTCTTTTTTTTTTTTTTTTTTTTTTTTGTCAGACATGTTGAGGTCCACCACTGGACCTGTGTTGCTGCTCTCTGCGTCTCAATTTACCAAATTTGTTTTAAGTGAAAATCCCTCAATGGGAATGATTAATAGTTCACTTCCAACATGCAACTGATATTCAAATTCAAAATGCATGATTTTATTTATTTAGTAATAAACTCTTTAACATTGTTTTTACTTCATCATTGCCAGAATACTCACTTAAAATTATCATTTTTCTCTTCTAATCATATTGAGATAAAAAAGAAAATCTTTACTCTGAATGGTCCATGATTTATAGCAAAGAATAAAAATTAAGTGTTACTTGTAGCAATCGGTGCAATGTATGAGTCAAATTATAGTTATGTAAGGGTCTCATCATCTTTGGGTCCCTGAAGAGCAAGAGAAATTCAGGATTAAGAAGATGATGAATAGCCAAATCCTTTCACTTCAGCTTGTGTGATTATGGAGAGCAGATGAAACAAGCAGTGGTTTTATAACAATATTTATAAAGTACAATTAGAAAGTTCTAAGAGTTGTGTGGAATTGCTGCTGAAAGATGGAAGTTCAAAGAATGGAATATAAAATATTTCACTAAAACAAGTTGGCTTCCTGATCACTTTTTCATATCCTTATCTTTCTGTGCATGCCTCATGATTAGTGTAGGTTTTCATGAATGTCATACTTCATAAAGCCTCTCAGATACTCATCCTGCAGTGACACTGTCCTAAGCTTTCACACTCTTTGATCTTTTTCTATATAACTTCCAAAATCTACTGAGTGCTAGAGCAAGTTATCCTTATCTTTGAGCAGATATCCTACAACACCATTTTGCTGCCAGCATCCCAACACAGAGTTTGCATACATATTACTTACTCAATGACTTTTCAGAAAGTTAAAATATTTGCTAGTCTTGTTCTTTTCAACAAAAACGAATGTATTAGGCAAACAAAATCTGTCATCTCTCATCAACCGAATAAATATCTGCTGTAGTTTCAAAAAGCAAAAGTACTCTCAAGACTTACATTTAATATAATAATCATTCATCAATATAAAATAAACATTGATTTTAAATTTAAAATGAATAATTTTCATGAATTTATCTAGAAAGCATATTTAATGTACTTTCTTTTAAACTTTTCTAGTACATTTATTTTATTTTTATTTTTTATTTTATTTATTTTATTTTATTTTTGTCTTTTTGAAGTAGGGGCTCCCTGTAGCCCCAGCTGTCCTGAAACTCACTATGTAGACCAGACTGGCCTTGAACTCACAGAGATCAGCCTGCCCCTGTAGCCCCAGCTTTCCTGGAACTCACTGTGTAGACCAGGCTGCCCTTGAACTCACAAAGATCCGCCTGCCTCTGCCTACCAAGTGCTTGGACTACAGGCATGTGCCACCACGCCCAGCTTATTTTTATTTTAAATATTTTATTTATTTTTATTTAATATGTATGGGTATATTGCTTGCATGTAGGTAGGTGTACACATATCATGCAATGCCTGTGACGGTCAGAAGAGGGCATCAGATCCTCTGAAACTGGAGTTACAGATAGTAGTTAGCCTCCATGTGTGTCCTGGTAATCAAACCCAGATCCTCTGCAAGAGCAGTCAGTGCTCTGAGCCACTAAGCCATCTCTCTAGCCCCTAGTACATTTATTTTTAAACAACAAATATTTTATATTTAGCTCACTAAAGATAGCATACATATGTCTCTATTGCAATTAAAAAATTATTCATGTTACTGTAGAGATGACTCCATAGTTTAAGATGACCCAGCACCCACATGGTAGCTAATAACCATCAGTAATCCCAGTTCTGAGGGAATTTAATGTCCTCTTCTGGCCTCCACCTGTACTGCACACATGCAGCTCACATATATGTAGGCAAAACATTCATACACATAAAATTAAAATTAAAAAATTCTTCATAATTCTTCATTAGGGACAATGTAATCTACCTGAATGGAATTACAACCCAAATTTCTTGTTGATATTGAGGCTTATCTTTTTCACTAGTAGATGTTACTAAGAGTAGTGCAATAAATGCTGCAATGAAAACTGAAGGCATTTTATTTCTTAAAATATTAGAAGTAATATGCTCAGAGGTGACATGAGCATCAATTTGTGACATAACAAATTGTGTAATATTGCAAACAAAACATTAGCAATGACAGCAGGCTATCATATATGTATGTATATACATATATATATACATATATAGTTTGTATTACTAGAATTCTACCTGGCTTTAGAGAAAATGAAATAATGTTCAGAAAATTAACTAACACTAAATTAATACAGGAACACACATTCTCTTGACCAATATCACATTTTTATATTGAAGTGATGTAGTAATATAGAAAAGAATGTGGAAAGAGCTAATTTGAAGTGCTTATGATAAATTAACTTCTTAGCTTAGATAGTAATACAAATTTTTAATTGTGGCCTAGAGACAAATTTCTGGGTTCAAATCTTATGTCTTCTAACTGATTATTTTTATTTGGTTCAAACATTTAACTGCTCTGAGCCTATTATTTCAGATTCCAGCTAAGAATGTACACATATCTCATAGAGTTGCCATAAATTTAAAATAAGCTAGTGGTATACATACATGTACATGTACAGACATACAAATATGAAATTGTGTGTTGTTTATCAATAGTTACGTTCTTACAAATGACTTTTGTTCTAATTTCATTTTTGTTGCTATGCCAAAATCAAGTTGGGGAAGGAAAGTGTTTATTTCATCTTATACTTTCAGGTCATATTCTGTCATTGAGGGAAGTTGGGGCAAGAACTCAAAGCAGGAACCTGAAGGTAGGACTGAGTGCATGCCTTGCAGAATTGTGTTCCAACCAGAGACCTCACAGCCAAGAAACACAGCAGAAACCATGAGGGAAGATGTCTACGGGTGCTCTTGGGATCATTTATAGGCTTAGCTAGCTTTTTTATATAGTTTAAGACCACCTGTCTTGAGATACTGTCACACACAAGGCTGGATCACCAGGCATCATTTAATAATCAAACAATCCCTCTCAGACATTGTCATGGGTCAATCAGGTCTAAGCAGTTTCTCAATTAAGGCTTTGCTTAGGCTTTCTCAGATTATACTACACAGTTCAAGGAGACAAAGCTAATTAGGAGATCTTTTTCAATGATTTTTTGCTTGTGCAAACATAAAAGACAGAAGTAAAAAATGTTGCTTCCAATATACACTTAAGATATAAGTTATAGCTCTTATGATACAGACTTTTATAGCTTGATACTATACTGAATACTGTAGGTAATTGTAATACAGTACTATTTGTTTCTGAGCATATTTAAATATAGAAAAGGCACAATTAAAAACAGTAGACACGGGCTGGAGACATGGCTCGGCAGTTAAGAACACTGACTGCTCTTGCAGAGCACCTGGGTTTGATTCCCAGCACCCTCATGGCAGATACAAACAGTCCTTAATTCCAGTTCCAGGGGAATCTGACACCATCTTCTGACCTCCTCGGCATTGCATGACACAGGCACATTCACATATGTGCAGGCAATACCCTCATAAACACAAATTAAAATATTAAATAAAATATATTTTAAAAAAACAGTAGACAGTAGGAATTTTCAGCTCCATTATGATATAAGACCATTGTTCCATAAACAACCCATTGCTGACTAAGAGATCTTTACATAGCAGATGACTACCTACCTAAATAAATCACATGTGATTCAGCATATGGAGAGACAGCAGAGCTTATTGTGTGAAAGTGTAGACTTTGGGGCACACTGTCTACATTTTAATTCATCCTGACTCATTATCTGTATGACTTTAGACAAGTTATGTAATTTCCCTCTATCTTTAATTTTCCATCTACAAATGAGAAAGAATCTATATTTCATACAGTGTTATAAATATTATTTTTAAAGTGCCTAAGTATTACATAAAAAATATCTGTATCTGTTTATTAGACCAAATTGATGTGTTTATCTATTACTCTTAACCGATACCAAAATATTATCAAAAACAGACAAATGATAATTGATTGACATTGTATCAACACTGTCTTTTGTCAACAACCCCTAAGTCTTCATAATTAGGCACACAACAATAGAGTACTTTTATGCAGGAGCATTGGTGTTCCCTTTTCTCTGTATCTAGAAATGTTAGCATAGCTATAGGTCACATACTGCAACCGTGTAAGAAAATTGCCCAACATTTCAGAACAGAAACTACAAGAAAACTGTGAAAGATTTCAATTACTAACTTGAAATTTGGCCAGCAATTTTGGTAAAGGTAAAGTTTTGCTGCCATTACAAGAATGAACAAGAAAACTGTTTGTAGAAATAGAACTTTGAACAACAACAAAATACAAAACAGCAAGGGTGGAGAAATGTTTCAGCAGTTAAAAGCCGTTCTTACAATCACTATAACTCCAGTTCCATGGGGTCTGCTGCCCTCTTCTAGTCTCCTTAGGCACTAGCGATGCAGTCTGTACACATACATACATGCAGGCAAAATACTCATACACATAAAGTAAAATAAATCTTTAAAAAATAAAACAGGATAGACAGAAAGCAAAAAGAATACATACTTACTGATTAAGGAATAAATGAGACAAACTGATAAACCTGAGTATAAACTGTTTTGTATTAGAAAGTATGAAACCATATATTTCTTACAAAAGCAAAGTAATGTGGTGGGTTTTTTGTTTTTGTTTTTGTTTTTTGTCTTTTTGAGACAAGGTTTTCTTGCAGTCCCAACTGGTCTGCCCTGGGTATGTAGACCAGGCTGACCTGGATCTCTTAGAGATCCTCCTGCATCTATCTCCTGAGTGTTGGGATTAAAGGTGTGTCCCACCACTCCTGGCTGTGTATCTTATTTTATTTTTTTCAATCAATATAGACATCTCTTAAGATGAAGCAACCTAAATGTGGATAAGTTATGCTTTCCTGCTTGCAAACAGTATGTCCATTTAGTTCCATATTTACATACCATGGGAAAATTGATATTCTGGGCTGGAAAATTCTTTGTGGTTTCGGGTGATTGTTGCATTATGGAGTATCTTACAGCTTTCTTGTTCTCTGTGTCAGAGGTACCAGGAGAACCACCCCAGTCTTGACAACAAAAATATGGCCTGAAGTTGGCCAATGTCTTCAGGAAGGTGGAAAAATTAATTCTGATGAAGAGTCACTATGTTAACCAGGGAATGAAATAATCTCTGTTCTGAATGCCCACTAAGCAGCCACTGTGGGGATCTCTAAACACTTATTTTTCTGCTCATTATCTCTAAGAAATGTTGACTCTTAGAGTGCCCTCTTTGAATGTTAAGTACTTTCTATAACTCAAATCTTATACTACCACTGTATACTAGCTCTTAGATCTATTTCTCATAGGAAGAATTCATCCTGTTTATGCGTTTCAATTCTACTAAGCCTTTTAATTCCTAAGGGAATAAACTACAGAATACTTACACATCTCATCTTGGATCCCTTCCAACATTCTACCATGAGCAGGTACTTGTAAATACATGATCCAGATTCCTGTAACCTGGGTAGAATGGATTCAGAAATATAACTTCACTCTGAACTCTTATGTCTGACTTCATATGGAACCTGAAGTCATAGGACCTTGTGAAGAAGTCTTATCATCTGTTATACTACTGTATTTATCACTTGTACCACAGGTTTTTAGATTTCTTCAAAGAAACATGATATTTATTCAAGAGACAAGACATAATTTTTAATTAGCAATGATCACTTATACTCTTCCACAGGGGAGATATTCAAAACATGTAACAATGAGGGGTGGGCACTGCTCAAACAAAGCAAATGATTAATCACTACTGGAAATTTGGGGGTTAGAGAGACAGCTAAGCATTTAAGAGCACTGAATCCTCTTGCAGTAGATTGGATTTGAATCCTAGCACCCATGTGTTAACTATTGTCTGTAACTCCAATTTCAAGGAGATCCAACGCCCTCTCTGGCCACTATGGGCATTACATAACATGGGTACACTGACATGCATGCAGGTATAAAAATCATGCACATTAAATAAGTAAATGAAAAGTTAAAAAATTTTAATAGTATTGGAAATTTTCCATAAATGTCCAGGAGACCCAGTTGGTATACAGCAACCAAATTCTAGTCCAGTATCAGACGGAACCGTCAAAACTGTCTTCAGAATTCTATATTCAATGATCTTCAACTATTATATTCAGTTTGTCCAGATTGTCCTCAAACTCTTTGCCTTTTCCATTGTAAAAATTTTGAAATGTACTTTCTTAAGGGTCCCAGATTTTAAAAGTGCTTGCTTTACTTTGTTTAGACTAACAAACAAACAGAAACTCCACAGATGAAGTGCTGGATTTGTATGAATCAGTATTACTTCATCACCCCAATCACAAGAAAATGCACCATCTTCTTCTTCTAACTCCAAATAAAAACTACTACACATTTCCTTTCAACCCTGCTCTTAAGCAGGGCTCCCCAGCAGCACAGTTGTTGTTCTTGCTTGACTGTTCTTAATATAATACAAGACCCTTTCGTCAACCAGTGAGCTTCACGTTGATCAGATTTACTGTTTGCCTAATGTTTTTTATCCTATGTCAGTTCAGAGCAGCATAAAAATTTGAAGAAATTGTATGTCAGGCATTTCCACAAATTGATCAACATATATTTTATAGACAAATTACCAAGCCATCTGCTTGAACAGCACAAATAATGAATTAACAATTATACACAGAAATTTACACAGAAACTTTATTTCATGACCTACAATTCTTTAAATCATTTTATTGTGTGTCATCTCCTTTTAAAACAAGTTGGGGCCTTTGATAGAGATACTAGAAGAACATAAGATACACTAAAATGTAGTAACTTAGAAAACCAACTCATGGAAATAAAAGCTTTAAAAGATGAAAATAATTTTGCTAATTTGAAAGCCCCTAGGGTGACAGAAATAATTTCAGAATTAAATTATTATCCTTTCTTTTTCCATTTCTCAGCTTAATATCTGGTATCTGGAAATAATAAATATCAGCTAAAGGAAAAATGAGTAAAATCATTTTGTCATCAAACAATTTTCAAAGTGCACCCAGTTTTTGTTCTCAAAGCCATTCCCTTAAAATTTTGAAACAGTTTATCAAGATCCATCCATTTACCTGAAAATTTCATAGTTTCATTTTTTTCTTTACAGCCAACTAAAATTCCATTGTGTCTGTACCATATTTTCATTATCCATTCATTAGTTGGTGGACATCTAAGCCTTTTGCACCATTTTCTAACTGGAATTAAGACTGGATTCACAGAAAAGAACTGAAGCTTGGCACTGAAAACTGGATCAAGAATCTTCAACTGGAGAGGTCATAAACCATAGGGGAGAGGCTAAAGCTCCTATTTTGTTAAATTGACATGTACCAAACTGCCTAATATTTATCATTATGCCTATATAGTAGATTACCACAGTTCTCAACCCTTACAAGACCCACACACACAGTGGGCAGTGCTTAATACAGACTCCAGACTTTCAACTGGTCAAAGTGCAGAGAATAAGTGACTACGGAGGGCTCAGGCCCAGGGAGCATCACAGAACATGGGCAGAAAGATTTTAAGAGCTCAAGGTTGGGGTTGACTGTTTTGAAACAGTATCTTCTGTACATGTCAGAACCTTTTGACTTCTGAGCTCACAGCAACTGTGTTTGCCTGCAGATGACCTATACAAGATCAATACAGTCAATATTCCCACTTAGATTGGTTAAGAGCTTTCAAGGCCATATCCTTATATGAGAATAGCAGTTGATAGATGCAGATAGTGGGGGAGGGGCAGGGACTATAATCTATTTTCTTCAAGCATATGGCCCCTGGTGAGTTGCTCCTGCCCTACTGGATGGCCCTGGATCTATGCACATACTAGGAATACTAATTTGACTTGGTGAGATAAAAATAGAAGACATGAAGTTGGGAAGAGGATGTAATAGGAAGGTGTGGGAAGAGTTTGAGTGGGAAAAGAAGTGGATATGATGAAGCTACATTTTATACATTTCGTACAGATATGAAATTCTCAAAGAATGCATTTTTAGTATATTTTTAATTTACATAAGAAGAATATCATTTAAAATTTTATTTAAAAATCAACTTTTTTTGGAAAAACATTTTTCTAGAAATAAGTTGCTATTGTCAAGTTATAATACACAAAAACACAAATCTTCAAACACTGGCTGAACAATTCATATAATCTAGTAATATATTTTACCAAATGTCAGCACTACAACAGGAACATATATTTGGTATTAATATTAGAAAACTGAGTTAACCTTAAGTCTCCATGTAGATAACTTTGAAAAGAGCAAGTAAGGCAAATACTTCAAATATGAAGCTATTTTAAAAAATGTTTCATA
>NW_008339767.1:1690232-1729790 GCF_000622305.1 Nannospalax galili
AAGATGTTTTATTGGCTTAATCTATAGCTGGTTTCTGATGAAAAAATAGTCAATAAATAAACCAGCATGAAATTTAAATACAAATATCTAATTCACACTAAATTTTCCACAAACGTGAAGAATTCAGGTGCACAAAACAGGAAATATCAATTTATCACTGCAAGGATGGGGAATTAATAAATATAATTGTTCTTTTCCTCTCTGATCCCAGTTAACTTTAGCCAAAATGGTAAAAATCACCTCTTTATTCTTGGGTTCTTTTTCCTTTCTCTGAAAAATCAAGAGATGTGTGAAGTGATTAATTTAACTTCACTGTAAAATTATTTTGGTTAAGCCTTCTGTTAGGGAAAAATGGAATCACTGTAATTTAGTGCTAAGTGAAGTATGTGGAATAGAGAATGGAAAAATGGTGTTGAATTTCCTAAGACAAAAATATTTTTGGGTAGGGTTTCAGGAAAGTTTTTCTTATGCTACCAATTGAAGAATGAATAGGACTAACAGATTAACACAGGTATCCTAAGGGTTAATCAGCTTTACTCAGTTTGTTGATTTAAATGTTAATCTCATCTGGGACTGTCCTCAGAGATACACTCAGAATAAGGACCAAATGTCTGAGTATCCCCTGACCTAGTCAAATGGACATATAGAAATATCTATCAAGGCAATTTCCAGAGTAAGAGAATTAAAATAGGAAAATATGTACTTATAGATAGAAGAGCTTAGGTAAGATAAGACTTGAAGAAGATTCTTACAATCCTCAGGGACCCAATGTATTCAGACATCCATTAATATATAGCAAGATTCTCTAGAGTTAGGAGACTAGTCAAGTTTTATAGCAAAATATATATAAATTGATAAATGTTGCAGTATTGTCTATTGATGGGAGATTATACTAATAATCATAAGAATTATCATAATTAATCTGCATTAGCTAAAGATTTAAAATTTTTATTGACTCTATATATCCAATGATAAAACTCTGTAATCAACCAGGCATGTTGGTGCATGCTTTTAATCCCAGCACTTGGGAGACAGAGGCAGGCGGATCGTTTTGAGTTCAAGGCCAGCCTGGTCTACATAGTGAGTTCAGGTCAGCTGGAACTACAGGGAGACCCTGTCTCAAAAAGACAAAAAAAATTTTTAAAAAACCTCTATAATTGTATTTATAGAGATTATAGAGACACAAATGAGATGCAAGGCATGTGTAGTTTTCCTAAAATTTAAGTTGGTGGTACTGAGTTACACTAAAAATAGTTTGGATGTCAATAATGGAAAGGTTTTACAGTTCACCCTTTCCCAAGTTAGAACATTCCTCCCACAAGTGAAAATCATGTCAAACTTTTCTGCAAAACATAGTTTTCACACCACCCCTAATATATTGATCAAGTGTTGTCTTTGGAAAATAAATTGGGCCAGTGAGATGGCTCACTGGGTAATGATGCTTGCTGCCAAGTCTGAGTTCAATTTCTGAGATCCAATGGTAGAAGAAGACAACTAATTCCTGAATGCTGTCCTGTGAACTCCACAGGCATACCATGGCATGCATCCATGACCTATAGCCCAAATGCACATACAGTAAATACATAAGTGTAATTAGATCTCTATTTTAGAAAAGCAAATACTTAATTTTTTTTTCTTGACATAGACTACTCATATATTTCACAATTATCTTTCAAAAAATAATTAATTCATGGACAAGTCTATAGTTTTAGAATAGGAAATAGAAAAATATTATCAAAATAAATATTTTAGCATAAGAAATAGATAGATGACAAATAGAAATAATCTAATACAAATAGTCTACATTATACACATTCTGTAAATACTTGAGTATATAAAACCATTTGTATAAAAACAAAAACCAGATGAACTGAAATTAAGCTCAAATGACACTTTTTAGGTACAGCATTTAAGTGATAGTTTAGTTTCATCTTCCTACATAGCAGCAGTAAGACCTTAAGACATAAAGTACCCCTCTCACATGAAGTCTACCAATTACAGAAAGCACACAAATTAACTTGTTTCTTGATCATTTCTCTCAATAACTTTGTTTGCTTGGCTACTTTAGCTGTTTTTCTATAATTTCTAAACTTAATAGACTGAGAAATAATTTTGGAAATACATTTGTCACAACACGAAAAAAATCAAAGGATAAATAAAATTTGTCCTGTGTACTGTGTAAAAATCTATCAAGAATAGGACACATGACAAGCAATAATCATTGTAAAGACAATACAAGCTTTTCATGAATGTCTCCTTACCTGTGTATGATATATATATGAAGCCTATTGAGTCCTGTCCTGTTAGTGTTGCCTATGATAGATATGTTTAAGACTGACCACTTAGGATTGGGAAAACTACTATCAGGGAGTGTGGGAGACAGGCTTGAGCCTAGGGTGATGCCTAGAGCTCGCCAGTCCCTAATCACCACCCTTGGGAATACCAACACTTAGATATTGCAACAGGCAGGGTCACGTGGTTTCCAGGAATCCAGGCTCTGTAATCTGAAACCCAGTATGCTAATAAGGCATCCTACCTGCTATTCTGTGATAGGACCTTCAGTCCGTTATGCTAATAGGATGCTAAACCTGTTATGCTAATAAGGTATTCTACCTGCTGTACTGTGATAGGATGCTAAACCTGTTATGCTAATGAGGTATCCTACTTGCTGCGCTGTGATTGGAACATTACCCCTATATAAGCTTGTGCTTTCCTGCAATAAAGCAGACCTGTGTCACTGAACCTGGTCTCCTGTGTCTGAATGTGGCTCCACTGACACAGTCTCCTCACCAGCCCTGGGATCCAGGACCAGGCAGAAGCAGAGGTGACAGGAGGCAGCACAAGGCAAGCAGAAGAGCTGCCTCTGTACCAGGTGAGCAGAAGATCTGCCTTAGCCCAGGGCGAGCAGAGGAGAAGCCTCAATGCCCATGAGAACAAAGGAGCAGCACCTGTGAGAATGGAGGAGTGGCTGCGGCTGTCAGTGACTGCAAGGGAGCCTGTCCTTGGAGGAAAGTGAGTCTCCCTCCCTCAAAACAGCTATTGATAACTGTAGATTTTTGTCTAGGTGTAGCTTGTTACATTTCCCCCCTTGCATGGTGGCATGTCCACTGGTGTGGCTCTGTATACATCTTGTACAAACAATCAAATTGTCAAGAGTTCATGGGTGCAGCATTTCTCTCATGACTAGAAGACACTGTCATGCAGCAATCATCCCAGTTCTCTGGATTTTACATTTTTCTACTCTCTCTTCCACAATTTTCCCTGAGAATTAGCCATAGGTGATTTATTATGGGTGTGCCATTTTGTGCTGAGCACACCTCAGTCACTTATTCTCTATATTGTGGATCCCTGTAGTAGCCTCTGTCTACTGCAAACAAAAGCTTCTTTGATGGGATATAAAAGCTGGCATTATCCATGGGTATATGGATAAGTATTTAAAACACATTTGGGGACTATATTAATTTAGGAATCTGGTAGCAGTAGGTTCTGTTCTAGGGTCTATGATCTTTTCAGCCACAGATATTTGGTTGGTGTAGAGACTGTACTATAGAGGTATCAACTGTGGCTGGATACCTGATAGTCACATATTCTCTGTTTTTTCACCCATTGTACAACTTTGGAATAGTTTTCATCTGTTGCAAAGAAAAGTTTATTTGGTGAGAGATGAGAACTATACTTGTCTGTGAATATAAAGATACATATTTAGAATATAATAAATTATGTTGATCTAAGAAAGTGACAGAAGTAGGTTGTTTTCTGGGATCTATGACCTCTCTAAATGTGTACTTGGCTATGTACAGTACCTTACATGAATTCCCTCTTATTGAGTGGGCTATAAGTCCAATTAGACAGCTGTTTTTATTCCCAAGTTAAAAGTTCCACTACTGCACCACTAGAGATGAGTTGCTGGGCAGGTCATTGTTGTGGTTTATAGGCTTCACAGCTGGGTAGGGTCATGATTGGTTTTCTCCACTGGCAGCATATATACTATCTTCAGACACTATGAAAGCTAGTCTTCAGGAAGGAGGTTTCAGTTCCAACTCAGTTGTTCCAGATCTTGTGTCTGAAGAATGTGATGGTGTCTTCAGTAATAAGGTCTTACCATCAGGTTCTGGGAGGCAATCAAGAGCTGTGGCAATAGCCTATGTATGTTATTGTGGAAGTCTCTTGGACTACCATGACAAACAAATTTAAGGGAAGTTTTCCTTGCTTGGCACTTTGATTTTTTGTTATATAGCTTTTATTATATATATACATCCACATATATATTATTATGTGTATTTTTCAGTAGAGTTTATGAACTAGTACATTTCCCTTTGGCTTTTATACCAAAGCATTATTTATCTCTCTTTCTTCTCTTTCCTCCTGTATAATCCTCTCTCCTCCCTGCATTTTAAGTACCTTCCCATTCCTCATTTCCCTCTTGATAAAACCTGTGCCCTACTGTACCCCACACTCGGGCTCCTTCTTCTTGTCACTGCAATGGCCCTTTCTATTTTCCTGGCTTCTGTGGCTACTTCAGGATATGTACTCCAAATCTAACGATTTGGAGCTTGGATCCCTAAATGAGAAGACCTAGTCAGGAGGGGTAAAATGGTGATCAGGTGGGTAGGGTTCTGGCTAAACTATTTATTTTTATGTGTCTGATTTGTCCCACATGCACACAATGCTAGAGGAAGTGAGAAGAGGGCATCAGATACCCTGGAACTGGAGTTACTGATGGTAGATAATCCCCATATAGGTGCAGGGATCAAAACCTGGGTCTTCTGCAACAGCAGTCAGGGCTCTTAGCTGCTGAGCCATCTCTCCAACCCCTAAAAGTATGTGAAATTTTGACTTCAATATCTCCTTTAGCACTATTGACCACCTTCCTCAAACATTTTATCATTTTAGGGCTGGACAGATGGTTTTGCAGTTAAGAGTGAGTATTGCTTTTTCAGGGAATCTGAGTTCATTTCCCAGGACCCATATTAGGTGATCCACAATCACCGATAACTGCAGCTCCGGGAAGATCCAACATCTCTGTTCTCCAAAGGCACACACACACACACACAAACACACAAATAAAAATAAATGAATATTTTAAATTTTTTCTATGAAATCACTCTTCATTTGTGGTTTTCTCAAAGTTGAGCTTTCTTCTTGCCTTTTCTGAATTAGTAAGAAAGAAGAAACAATGAGAAGTAGCACTGGGGGAGAAGGAAGGGGAAGGACTTGTTTTAGTTGCTTCTGTACATGAATAGGGAGACTTGAAAAATGTTTATGCATCCAAGATAGGGCACTGACCACAGACAATTTCACCTAAATTTATCCTGGTGAACAAATGAGCTTTGGGGTTACATACAGAAGCACGAGTTTGAGGTTACTTATAGAATCATTAATGACTGTGGCAACTGCACCACCAAAATGTCCGTCTCAGCAGTGATGATGACTCATGAAAGTTGCATCTCAGGTTCTCCTTGCTCATTCATAGGCAGCTCTGGCCAAAATCTACCCTCTCCCACAACTTTTACAGCTTATTTCATCATGGGGACAGGACTTCTAAAACTGTACGCTCAGTCAGGTTCTTGAGCCTTGTAATCTAATGAGCTTCCTGAGTCTTATAAGTCTTCTTCCTCCCTCTAGGAAAGAATGTTTCGATTTGGAGAAAAGAGTTACATAGCCCCTCTTATCAAAATATCTCTAAATACTTACATATTTTATCTGATCTCAACTACTAATTCTTTATATATGTTGCAGTCTCTATTTGTCTCATAAGTTGCTGGTAATATTTTTTTCTTTTTTAAAAAAATATTTTATTATTTTTATTTATGTGAATGAATGTTATACCTGCATGTATGTACATGCATCCATGCCATGCAATGCCCATGGAGGTCAGAGGAGGGCATCATATCCCCTGAAACTGGAATTATAGATGGTTATTAGCTGCCAGGTGCGTGCTCAGAATCAAACCTGGGTCTGCTGCAAGAGCACCTAGTGCTCTTATCCTCTGAGCCATCTCTCCAGTCCCAATTTATTATTTTTTTGACAGAGGCAGGTTTTGTATTTTGAATCTATCCTCATTTCTAAACTAAGTCATAATAGTATCTGATGGCCACATCAGGCTTATAAGAATAACATGAGATCACACACACAAAGTGTTTAGCTTGGCCTATGGCACAATATAAAAGTTCAAGATATGAATACAGATGCACTGAGCACATGGTCAGCAATAAAAACTGGAACATTGCAAAATCCATTGAAGTTTTAGATAGAACACATACATTTGAATGAACCTTAATTTATTCGTAGTTGTAGGAATTATTTGAATCTAATCTTAGACAGGTACTCAACCTTTTAAAATATTTCTTAAGAGGGTTATTAGAAGAAGAGTTTTGTTCAAGTCATGTGATTAGTTAAGAATAAACAAACAGAAAACCTTATCAGTAGATTTTGCTAATTTGAGATCACACAAAGCCAGTTTTGGAAATTAATCAATTGGTGCCTTGTATAGCATGTTGTCAAGAGACACAGTTTATTTGTAAATATACTTCCTCTTTCTAATTTATATTTTATTTATGTGCATGAGTGTTTGTGCTTCCATGAATGTAATGTGCACCACATGAATTCAGGAGTCATCAGGGGTCAGAAGAGGCATCAGATCCCCTGGATTTAAAGTTACAGGTGATTGTGAGCCTACATGATATATATATATATATATCATAAAGCTAATAATAGTTCAAATAGTCTAATGGTCTGAGGGTGTAGAGGGTTTTTTGTACATCTTGAAAATGAATGGCTTGGAAAATATGACACAAGATTTATTATCTAAGGAGAACACATTTTTATTTCACTTATTTATTTTGTAAATCATTGTATTTTAAAATATAAGTTTTTTAACCTAATACATTCCAAAATAAGAATACTTAAAAATGTACCCAAAAGATAAGCTTCCAAATTCTTTTAAGTCACATATTCTCTTTGTATTAGAAACTGGAAACTTCCATGAAGCAAATATATTTCAACATATTTTCTGAAATGGCAAGAGACCATGTAACTTAATCCATTATGCCACAACAGGATAAACCTCCCCAAAATTTGGAACATGAAAAACTATGTTTTGTCAAACATAAAATACAATAAAAACAACTGCAGAGTGGAGCGTTGGGGAGTAACACTCTGCAGTGAAGACTGTGCTCTGTGCTCGCCTCTCATTTCTCTATAGATTCTTCCCTACAACTATGGTACTTTTTTCTGTGTCATCAAACATAGAGGCTGATATAGCACAGCCTTAATGTTTGGTACTTTTATAATAAAATATTTTATGTTAGACATTTTTTCCCACAGCATCATTAAATTTGCTGCAGAATTGCTATGGGCTTAATACAAATTTAGAAAGCAGAAGGAAAATATATTACTCCTTGTACTATTCCATCAACTGTCAACCACAGGCAAGAACGCTAATGGCAAATGCCTTTTCTTTTCAAACTAAACTCAATTCACTCAGAAAATACATTTGACCCTCTCCATACTTTAAGCTTTTCTTTTCAAATACTGATTAAAGCAACTATTAAATTTCATTTTTATTATTAGAATCTCAACAAGATTTTCTTAAAGGCTAATGTCTACCACAGAACAATCACTGAGAGAGATATCTACTGCCATTATTTATAAAACAAACAAACAAAAGGGATTCAAGTTCAAAAAGCTTGGGGAAACTCTAGGTCAAACAAAATAAAACAGATTTCTTTACAACAAAATATGCAGAACCTTTAGTATGCTAATTTGTATTATGACTCTCCAAGGTACGAAAACCAGCATTTATCAAAAAAGTACATTGGAACTTTTTTTTCTCTTTGTGTTTTCCATTTATTTGTTAATTGATTAAATGATTATTTATTGCCTCTTTACTATGCTTTGTCTTTTTTTCCAGTTCACATTCCTGAAAGGCAAATACAAAAATAGGTGGGTAGATTATGATACCTGTTAAGTGAAGGTAGAATAGGCATGAGGAATTATTGAATTACAAAAGCTCTCTGTGGGAATGTAGAACTGATCAAGCCATGACAAGAGTTGAGAAAGACAATGATAACCAGAGGGTACAGAAGTGAGAAAAAGTTAACACACCCACCTCTAGGAATCGAAAAGGAATTGATATGACAGGAGCTGAACTGTAGAGAAACAACAGTAGGACATGAGGTCAGAGAAAGAGGCAAACAGAGATGTAAGGTAGCGTACAACATGGGAAAATGTACAGATTGTCTAAAAGCAGCATGTAGTAAATTACTAGTGTTGACAGCGTAAGACAAAAACAACTAGATGTAAGTTGCATGGGTGTAGTTAGGTATGGTAAGGAGCCTAAGATAGCACCAGGTACTAAGAAAGCACCCTATAATTTTGTAGTTATGAGCAACAAAGTTTGATGCAATGTCATACTCATAAATAAGTGCTCTACGGTCTCTTTATCTCTACATGTCTACCAGTTAAGGGTCTCTGTGTTATTCACCATCTGGTGCATAAGGAAGCTTCTCTGGTGGGAGTTCAGAGATGCATTAATTGATAGGTATAACACTAAGTCATTAGGAGTCAGTTTCATAACTACTAGAGAACTGGTATTAGGCTCTGTCCTATGCCCTGTGACTTGTCTAAACTCAGGTCCTAGGCCTCCTATAAATGTCAGGTATAGGGGACGGTAAATCCAATTAGAAAATGATCGATCACTTCCATAATATTTGTGACATTATTGCATCAGTGGGTGTGTCTTGTCAGGCCAGTTGTAGTTATAGTTCACAGGACTCACAGCTAGATAAGGATGATGTCTATTTTCGTTTCTGGTAGTATGCATAGCACCTTCAGGCAGGCACAGCTATGAAAGCTAGCCTGTAGACATGAGGCTTTGGAATCAGTATGCGGTTGATTTTTCTTTGTTCTATAGCTCATGTATGCAGTTTCTTTGGCAGTATGATCTCACTGTCAAGTTCCGGTATACATAAGAGGGGGTGGAAAAATTGTAAGAGCAAGAGGTGGTGGATATCCACAAGGAAACATTTTTGCAGACAGCTGCTCAGTTACTCATATGAGCTCACCGCAAGCTCAAACCAGACAAAACCCCAGCACAGATGGAGAGGCGGTTCGGAAACACCAACCCTATCTAAGAAACGATGGCTGCTGGGAGGCAGGGAATCTCTTTTAAGAATTTGATGCCAGCCTACAGGGAGGAAGCTTCCAGGTCAGTAATAGCCTAAATTCTCCATGACCTGAGATCAAGATGTGTGATGTTTTCAGCAATGGAATCCTACCATTAAGTTCTACTAGGTAATCAAGAGCAATGGCAATAGCAGTATTATTTTGGTACTCCTCACTTCCCCTTGACCAAGAACTTCATAGAGTGTATCCCATACCTGAAACTGGATTTTTTTGTTTAATAACCTATGGTTTCTTGGAGGAGAATTGTACCTTCATTTAACTAGTGTCTAAGAGTATAAAAATATGAATAAACTACCTATATCTGAAGTTAGTTGATAAGCATAGAAGATAACTGTCTTGAGTTTCTAATTAGAAAAAGCTACAATTTCCTTCAGAGGAGATTTGGATATGATAATGTTTTAAATAATGTCAAAAGATATAAATTCTCCCCTTCCCAGGCACCAAGAGGTTTTTCCATTGTTCTCCTATTACTCTCCCGCAGCCCAGTGTACCCCTACCTTTACCTGCATAAATGTAAAACACGTAATTGAAATTCTAGAGATGAAAAGAAATCAGTCTATGAAGATATAAAGAAAGAAAAAAATACCATAATAGCTAAAGCGATATCAATTATTAGAATATGCATCTCAAAGAAAATTAGGATCTATACAGGTTTCATAGCTATTCAACAAGCAGATAAGAAATTCTCAAAAACACCGCCCTCTTTAAGACAAAGTTTTTAAGAAAAAGTATTTTTCATTTTCAATAGATTTTTCAAGTTACCTTAAGCTATAATATGTTTTATATTATGTAGTTTACTCTAAAATATTTTTATAAGTTTAAGTATTTATACAGTAAATTTCAAGCAACTAGGTGAATATACAATGTAGACATAGAAAAAATATCGAGTTGCCTAGAAATACCTTTCCACATTCAGTATAAACATCCTTAGCTAAAATTGCTATGTAATCACATGTACATAAATGTTTAGCTAACTAGTAATTATAGTAAATTATAACCATGTTCATGATGGTGATATATGCAGAGATTTTTTAAATAGATTTGAAATCACAAATATGTTTTACATATTAATTATACCTAATTTCAAAGATCGAGGACACATACAGTTTTAATTCCTAAATATCAATACGTAATATTTATGCAAAAACAGTAATGACTTTTTAATAAGATATATAGATTTGAGAAAAATGATGTTTAGAAAGGGAAAGTTAATATCTACTTTTGTGTATAGTATGACTGAATAAAAAATACTTTTTAGAATATGAAGTGCATATAAATTGCACTAATTTCTCACCACATGCTCTGTTTATGCTGTTTTATATTTAAAAATAAGTCTATGATATTAAAGAATTTTCCTGTTTTAAATATTGTATTATTAACATTAGGCCTGGATGAAAATAGGATCAGGAATATAAATTATGAATATATTTTTTAAATCTGATTATTTCTTTTGAAGAATAAAGATAAACCGTAAGGTTGCCAAATTCACTAAATTCAAAAGGAAAATAGAATTATGACAATTGACCACTATATGATAAATATGAATAAATTATTTATAATTTAAATTGCAAAATTCCATGATGTGTCTGTAGAGTACATTTGGGAGAAAGCATCTCGTAGGTCTTTGACCTAACAATACTATTAAGTATTTCTATAGCCCAGTCGTGACATTTGAATGAAGAAGATGCTTAACTTTGACTGATATAGATGTTTCAGCCTTGTCAGTAAGAATAATAATCCTAGCTTATAAAAGTTGAAAATTAAGTAAAAATAAAATGCATTGTGACTATTTCAAATGCTCAATTCATTTTATTATCATTAAATGAAATTCTGACTGATAGGATCTATGATCTTCTATTTTTTGAGCAGTTACTTAGGCTTTGAAAACACATGGATTCCCAAGGATCCTTCAGTGATCCTTTTTTAGAACCATCCATAATGATGGAGAAACTTGAGGAGGTTTGATAGCATCTACTGTAGTTAGTAGCTTCCTTTTCCCTATATGCATACATACATGCACAGATATGTAGATAAGCTGATAGATACAATTTATTCATATATCTATAATAAGTACATATATACTCACATATACATAGCTATACATGCAGTGTGTGTGTGTGTGTGAGAGAGAGAGAGAGAGAGAGAGAGAGAGAGAGAGAGTCTTTTCCAGTGAATTTGAAAACTTTAGTCACTGACTCCAACTTCTCACAGAGCTAAGGGCCAAAAGGAGGCCCATTCTGTGCATTACTTGATTGCCTTCATAAGAAACACCTACCCCCTCAAAGCTGTAAGAGTCTCTTAAACTACAATGAACTGATAACTGCATCTACAGGCTCAAATCATGTCCCCAGGGCAAGTATAACCCCTCCCCCCCAAGTAGAATGCTGAGATGATGCTCGCCATTTTTTATAGCCTGGTCTTTCTATTTCACTTTTTATATTTTATTTCACTCTGTTGAACTGTTTTGCTTTTCTCTATGTATGAATACCTGATGTGTGTGTGTGTGTGTGTGTGTGTGTGTGTGTGTGTGTGTGTGTGCAGTGCCCAGAGAGTCCAGGAGGTAACAGAGCCACTAGGTAGGTGCTGGGAATTGAACTTTGGTCCCCTGCAAGAGCAATAAAAGCTCTTAATTCAGAACTATCCCTCCAACCCCATGTTTCTAATTTTGAAATGAATTCTGAATAATCATTATCAATAAACTGAATAAAATCCTATGGAGAGAAAATCAGGTTCTGAAACAATATTCTGCATTTAAAAATACAGTATAAGAGTAATTTCTTTTTCTATGCTGAGTGTGATTTTTTTATTTTTATAGAAGACTTTTTAATTCAATTCTTATGATTTTCATACACTATGGTTTGATGGTATTCAGATCCACTACCCTCTCCACACCACCCCACACTGCCCCACCCAATTTAATGAAATCTCATATAAATAATGACATATAAAGTCTGATTTTTGGTCCCCAAGTGTCCTTCCATGTGGGTCCATCAACTGGTCCCACCAAGAGTCTCATCCCTCACAGTAAGATACCCCCAGCAGCCATTAATTGCCAAAAGTTTCTTCGGTTGGTTGTGTTGGGATTTCTTACCCACTTCCCCATGTCTATGCTGGGATTTTGTCTGGTTTGAATTTGCAAAGAATTTCTGCATGCTGTCACCATTGCTGAGAGTTCATCTGAGTAACTGACCAACTGAAAGACTCTGCTTCTTTGTAGTCATCCCCCACCTCTGGCTCTTGCAATCTTCCTGCCTCCTCTTCCACAATAATCCCTGCGCCTTGGGAAGCAGAGGTTTGAAATAGGTGTCCCATTCAGGGATAAGCACTCTGGCCTCTTGTTCTCTGTACATTGTGACTTTCCATGTTAATCACTATCTGTTGCATAACAAAAGTTCTTTGATAAGAATTAAGAGATGCATTCATCTTAAGTGTAGCGGTTGCATTGAATGTGTGTCACTTAGGGTTTCTGGTTAATGATAAGTGTATTTAAGTCAGGGAGGTTCATTAAATACACCTGGAAATTGCATTCCTTTTCAGTCACACTAAGAAATGAAAGAAAGAAAATCAATTGGAAAGCATATTTCAACATGGTGATACCTAAAGGAAAAATAAGCAAAAAATAACCTTCTTTTTGAGGCATGTAATACTAAAGGTTTCTCCACAAACTATTACAGTTATACATGAATGAAAACTGAGTAAAGAGACAAAAAGTGCTGCTCACCTTGAATAATTTTACCCATGTTTAGAAATGAAAAGAATATTTTGAGTGTCAATAATTTGATGCATCTATGACGTCATTAACAATGTCTTAGAGACAACACTTTTGAAAAGATTAAGAATATATATATATGAAAAGTTTAAGAATGCATATGAAAAGTTTATGAATATCTGTATATAATATATATGTATATATTATATATATAATCATTCACACTAGGGGTAAATGACACTGAAACTAATGAACACCTTAATTGTGGTAGTCTGACAGATCCTACCTTTCATGTGGACATACGCTGAAAGCAGTATGGATGGTAGGTTTCTATTTCCTTACAAGCTCATGTACTCGCATGTGTTCATTAATATAAAAGAAGATAAATGTGTACATGTTGGGAGTGTGTTTCGATCCTTCTACAATTAGCATCTGTATCCTGAGTTTTCTTGAGGGACAGCTAATCGAAATCTTCTGTTGAAAGCTGTTACTGATGTACATGTTACAAGCATTATATTCACCTTGAAGGCCATCTGTAGGTATCTAATACGGCTTAGGCAATCCAATGTGAATAGCAGCATTTCTTCTACTAAAATGATCAATGTAAGACACGGCTACTCAAGGTTCTTGACTCTTTACTGGGCATCACCATGTGATTTTCTAGGCTATGAATGCAATCCAAATGTATAAACGTGAAATATCTAATTCAAAGCTTGATGCTTCTAATATTGTGATGATTGGTCATTTGAGACACTATGATTTGGTCTGATTACAAAATTGATCTACTGCACAGGTCAGAAGCTGAGTAAGCCTTTGTGATATTTTAAGAAGCACAGTAGAAAGGAGAATTTATTGTCGTTTTCCAGGGTCAGATTGTTGACACATTGGAAATCCTCTTAAACTTTTGTAATTTATTTTTCCTAAGCATGATAGGGAACTGTGCTTTTAATACGGCACCATGAGATAAGCTCAGTGCAAACTTTGCACTGAGAAATTTTCTGCTGATTTCTAAGTTGCTTCATCATCTAAACTCTCATTTTCCAACTTTTTTTCTCTAGGTATTATTTACATTTTTAAATGAATTCCATTTTATCCTGTTTTGCACATATTTCTAACTCTGTATGTACAATTTGGTTATATGCTACCATGGAATTTGAAATATTTTCATTTTAACAATGGCTATGACTTTTGTGGACACTCTGTCTACTTTTCTCCTTGTTTTAAAATTACTAAATGACACAGGCATGTTTTCCAACTTTCAAGTTATTTCCTTAAGTAACTTAGTTCCCATCCTCTTATTATATTCAAGGAAGGTTTTCAGCACATTAAATTCACTGAAATTCATACTTTTAAGTGCAATTTCATCAGGCATGTAGTGAAAGCTTTCCTGTTTTTCATATATGCATCATGATATACTTCAATACCAAAACTAACACCTGTGATAAATGTTAATATTTCCTCTTTGGATAATGCTTCCAGTAAATTTTAACAATTGCCTTGCCTTTCTTTCCTTCTTTCCTTCTCCTTTCTTTCTTTCTTTCTTTCTTTCTTTCTTTCTTTCTTTCTTTCTTTCTTTCTTTCTTTCTTTCTCTTTCATTTTTTATTTGTCCAACTTAATGTCCTGTTGTATAGCAAAACACAATTTCTTGCTGCAAAAAAATGTGATTCAATTCAAGACAGTAATTATGTCTTCAACACACACTATATTTTATTATTTTTATTTCATGTGTATTTGTGTATTGCCTGCATGTAGGTAAGTGCACCCATGTCATGCAATGCCCACAGAGGACAGAAGAGACTGTTGGATGCCCTGGAACTGGAGTTATGGACAGTTGTTAGCCATCATGTGGGTGCTGGTTTTCGAACCCTGTTCTTCTGCAAGAACAGTCAGTGTTCTTAGTTGCTGAGCTATCTCTTCAGCCCCCAGTATATTTTTTAAAACACAAAGAAATATGAAGGTGTTTATACAAAATCTTTTAGTTATGATATACTATCACTCATATATGTGTATGTACATATGTATGTTTACCTGGGTGTGCAGGTGCACTGACCCTGGTGTGCATATGTGGCAGTCAAAGGTTGACACTGGGTGTCTCTCTCTATCATATCTCCAGGTAGGCTGACTAGATTCCAGGGGATAAACTTGTACTGAAGGACATCAGAGTACAAATAATTGACCAGAAAGGACTTACCATTTATGACAGAATGCATGAAATCTGGTGGGTGGTGGCTATGGGAGTTATGCATGGGTGAGGGTTTCTAAATTTGGTTAAGAATTATTATATGAAATACAGAAAAACTCAAAAAATTATTTTTTAAAAAGAAATAAAACTAGAAATGACAGGGAAAGTAATTCCTATCTCCTACATAACTTTTATATCTTTTATCCGGATATACTAAAATGATCGAATTCTTGGTATAGAAGCTGTTTGGTTATGGGATAAAGTTCATAAAGTCTTACTCTGAAAGCATGAGGACTTGAGTTTGGATTCCCTGCACCAAATAAGCAAGAAACAGTGGTATATATTTGTATCCCAAGTGCTTCGTAGGGGTGGAGACAGGAAGATTCCTGGATGTCCAGCTACTTTAGCCCAGTCTGAAACTCAGATTGGGAGAGATTCTATGTACCTTACCTTTCTTAAATATAATGCCAAGACAAATTACATTCTAATCCTGAAATTTTGTGTAAGTGTGATGCAATAAATAATGAGGATAATTTCATTTATAATGAAGAATTTGGTTGAGAATCTCTGTCTTAGTCTCTCTTTCTAAAGAGGTACATTTAAAACCAATGTTATGTGAAAGAAAATCTAAAGATTCATTTGTTTATAGATGATATGATAATTTTATAATTTTATTCAGGATTATCACAGAGACTAGAAAATTATTGCAAACTGGAACACAGTATGCCAAGAGCTATCATTCTCAATTAACAAAGAACTTATTAGTCAAACGAAGTGACAGGATTTTTAAACTTGGTTTGATTAGTGAACTTCTTAAAAATCCTATGAAGAAAAATAGATGAAAGAGTACCATTAACTAAAATAAATATAAAATGTATACATTTAAAATTACCATTAGAAATAACAATATTTATTCTTACTAATAATTTCTATTGCACCTTTACAACGCAACAGTAAAAATGAAGAGATGACCAGGAATTTAACAAAACAATGTGAATTGCTAAGAATAAATTTATAGATTCATCACCATTAGTGAATGTAGAAAAATCTTTGTACTTATGCATAGAAGGTAGCATAAAGGTTTAGACAATAAGAAAATAAAATTTCAAAACTTGAAACTTTCATACCTGGAAATAATCAATAGAAAAATATTTAGGAACTGGAAAAAGGCATAGACTTTTTGGGGACAAAACTTTACAAGCAAGAGAAACAATGTATAAGGTAGACATGCAATGGCCCCAAAGGGAGTCCCCAAATTGTAATAGCCAAAGTAACTTCATTTTCTTCATTTTGTATAAAGCAGCCACTTCAGACTTCAAAAGCTAGAAAAAGGGCCAGCTTCAAGATCAAGTCTGAACTTAGCTGCTACCCCTTAGAAGAGTGCTTTCTTTAGAGTAGCTGACCTTGGTTACCTCCCAGACACTGCAGCCATGCTTCTGGCCTAAGCAAGAAGCCTAAATAACAATTGTAATCAGAAAGTTCCTTACTGTCAAGGTCTCTATACATCTGTGAGGAGAAGGACTAACACAAGCTTGTTTTGGCTTCTGAAGTTTGCTCATCTGCTAACCTGGGCCATCCTGGCCCTACTAAGGACAACCTGGCATTACTCATGTGTGATGAAATTCTTACGGTATTTGTGGGTTTTGCCTTTACCAGTTAGTTTCACCATCCCCTCGAAGCCCTGGGTCCTGAATCGAAGGGACCAAGGATGGCTATAGCCCTAATAAATTTGACAAATTAAAATTTGACTTGGGTCTGGTGCCCTTTTCCTGGTGGTTTCAAACTCCATAACAGACACATGTAAATACATCAAACTAATAACCTTATGAAATCAAAGGACACGACTATCAGCTTGCAGAAACAACCTACAAAATTCAAGAGAATATTGACAAACTATGCATTTGGCCAATGGTTATTTCATGGAAACAATATATAATCAATATTTACTGTAGCACCATTGACAGTTGCCAAGAAATGCAAACAACTTGTATCCATGAACTAATAAATGTGTGAAAATAAAGTGGTGAACATGCACAAAGCAAATTTAAAACAGTGAAATTTTATCAATCAAACTGTTGTGGGAGTGATCAGGAAGGACACTGGGAGTGTACAAGGAGCTGGCATTTTATTTAGGCTGCAGCCTTGTCCAGCAGGCTAAAGCCCCAAAGTCCAGACCCTGAAGGGAAGTAGCACATATCTTTTATACCTTAGGCATTGGGTTACATTGAGAAGGAAACTTACATATTGATTGGCTTAGACTAACAATTAGACAATTTGTTATAAATTTAGAAAGAAAGCAAACGTTTTATAAAACCTCTGTTTGAAAGTAATTGCAGAAATCTCCATCTGAAACAAACATAATTGAGGAAGTTTGGTCAGGACACAAGGCAACTGTTTCTTGCTGTATGAGCTTTCTAACCACAAACTTTTCAGCTAAACTTTGCTGACAGAGATAGAGAGAAAAAACAAGAATTAAAGTCTATATTTTCTTTAATATTCCATCAAGCTCTACATCAACACCATGGATGAAACAGGAGATCGCTTTGAATAAAATAAGCTAGGCATAGATACTTAAGTACTGCATGAGCTCTCTTATAATGTGGAACATAAGGAAATTCTTATGGAAGTTGAGAGCAGAACGGGATTTAAATGATGCTTAGGAGAGCCCGGGAGGGGAAGAATGGAGAGAAGTTCACTAGTGAGTCCTAATTTATCAATAGGTTGAAGATGCTTCAGTGTGCTATTATAGATTGGGCAATTACAGAAAACAAGAATGTACTGGACCTTTCAAAACTCTCACAGAAAGGAATAACATCTTTTCAAAATTGGAAAGTTGTCATCGCATAAAGAAATGTTCAATGATTGAGGCGATAAATATTGTATATGATTAAATATAACATAAGCATAGAAACATGACATGGTACCCCAAATAATGTACTTTTCAGTGTTTCATAAATGTAGTAAAATAAATTTAATAAAAATGTGAAAAAGTAGGAAGGAACAATACAAAAATAATTCAAAAGAATAATGCCTAATTATATTAAGCTGATTTTATCTAAAGCCATAAAAGCTTGCTAAATCTTTGGAGATGGATTACATAAAATGCACACTTAAGAGGAACATTCATAATATTGAAATTATGGTTCATGTAATTATTTAGTCATAAAGGAATATGCTGATATGACTATGGCTATTTTTTTTTAAGTGGGTAGCTTATTACATATAACCTCTTTGTGTTCTGTAGCAATTTCCTTTGAATTGAAACTTCCAGTCCTGGAGGGAAGCTCCTTAAGGATCAGCAAATTCTAAGTTGAAACACTCCTACCAGAAAGCTCAGGAGTGAACAAACCTCACAAGTCTCAATAAGTTCCTGAAACTGACAATGTGCACAACGATCCCCTACCGAGGCAGTAAACAACTGCTGGTTAAAGGATTCCCTTTCCTGTCAAGCTGCCTGCATTTGACTCTGAGAGCTCCAGGATCATCAGTCATGACAGGAGGGCTTTTTGGTGATGCAACCACATTTGAATCACCCTGCTCCTGTAATAAACTGCCCACTCATACTCCTCTAAGTAATCCTAATAAATTCATTAGCTCACCAAGTTGGACTTGAGAGCCATCATTACCTTGGCCTGTCATTGATTCTCCATCTGGGGTAAACAGACATTTCCAAAATATCTCCCCGGGAAAGTTCTCATACACCATCATTTTAAAATTATGCTTTTATTTTTAAAGTATGTAATAGAATATGTGAATTGCAGAAGAGTCACAAGCTTCATTAAGGAAAGTCATAAAGTGATTAACTGGCCCTAAATTGGCAGCCTGGCCTTGCTTAAGCCTGGCCTTGCTTAAGCCTTATCAATTGGTCACTCCCTGAACTGAGGGAGACTCTTTGTGGAGCCCACCTGTCTCCTTTAGGGCTATTGTTAACTCACCTGCCTGCCTGAGTAAATAATCTTCAGGAAAGATACCCTCAAGGACAGGAGACCCTGGCATGGAGTTAACTCTTGAAGCTGAGTGCAGCAGAGTTCTTATATAAGACCAGACTGCTCCCTCTTCAGATAGCAGATAATCATTCCTTGAGGAAAAGCTATCAGTCCTTTGCTGGGCTTCCTGAATCCAGGGAGCACATTTCTTGCCTAGTGCAGGTCTGGCTCTGACTCTTATTTCTGAACTTGAACATCCTTCCCTTTTCTACACTCCTAAATCTAAGAGTATGTGTATATGTTTCTCTTTGAGTTTGTGAAGGTGAGTGTAGTGTCTATGTTGGTAAGAAGAAAGTGTCTTATCTGATCCCTGGAGCTGGAATCACAGCCAGTTGAGTGCCACCCGATGTGACTGCTGGGAGTAGAACTTAGGTCCACAGTATGAGTTTTTAAAAAACTGAGTCATCTCTCCAGCCCCCACAATACCACTTCATTATGTAGGTATTGATATATGACTGTGTGTAATGGCAGCAAAACAAAACAAAAATATGGACAATGATAACCTTGCGAAGTGTGGGCATAAGTAATACTTTCAGAATTATCCAATAAATTCTAGAAAGTATACTGTTCCTTTCATAAGCAAGATAAGGAACGCTCACATCAGCCCAACTGACAAGAGACACACATGTAAACAACTGCAGACTCTGAGAGACAATGAATTAATGTCATGGAAAAAGATTTCAGCAAAAAATTGATAATTTGGGGAAATAATTACTTCTCTTGAAACAATTTATCAACAAGGGTTCCATGCATAGTACCAACTTCTACTTGAATCTTAAGAACAGAACTGGCCAAAAATATTGCCAAAAGGCCACCAGACATAACAAATACATTTCGAAGTAAAAGAAATAGTTGGGTTTTTTGTAGTTTGATATGTGTAGGGGGTGGTTAGAACAGAGGAAAGGGTGGATGAAGGAAGCAATTTTGAGGAATTAGTAATTTTCCCATCAGATATAGTAATTTCCTCTTTCTCTTTTTGTAATAAAAGGGGAACTTTCATCAGAAGGAGACATCAGCTCATGCTCCTTAATTTCCTTAAGATAACTCCTACTTCAGTGCTTAGATTCTTTTTCATGAAAAAGAAAATCATGTCCTATGATTGTAAATACCAAAGCAAGAAGCATACTTGCAAAGGGGCTTTGACTTTACAGCCAATCTTAACTTTTTCCACAGTGTCACTGTCTGGGGGCTCAGTTATTCATGGCCAGCTGCAGTATAAAATATTAGATGATTGTTTCTAGATATGTGTTAAGTTGCATGTAGTTCTGAGTCGCATGATGAAACCTTGTGCCCTCTACTTCTGTATTGCCAGGATGTAAGTTATCCCTTTCTCCAGTACACCCATGTTTTGCACACCACCTAGCTACTCATCACGTAGCAACTGCCTCTGTTATCAAATTTACTTTTCTACTATCAAAGGGCTAGTGTTCAAGTATCAGTGATTTCTGTAGCAATGGCTTTAAGGCTCAAGAGTAATCTTATTATGAAGTATTTTATAATGTTAATCTTTATTATAACTTACTAATAGTTTACTGTATTTAACTCTTATTTAATTTCATTATAGACATTTATGTACAGTTTATAAAATATGTAGTACTTAGTGGGTTTAGTACTACTTACAGCTTCATGCATCAAAAGGGTCTTGGGACACATTCCCCCATCAACAAGAAAAGAAAGATGGTCTTGCTTTTAGAAAATCTTAAGCTTGAAACATCTGACAACTTTACCCTAGAACCTAGCACTTTTGATGAGGTCTTTCTGATGCTCTTTATTAATCTATACTTTTCTACCTGCAAGTTGGTGAGGGTAAATGTACATTTAACTATGTTTTCCTGAGATGATTCCCTCCTATCAATTTCTGTATTAGCAATTATAGCATCTAACTGTGGTCAGTGTTATAATAAACATTTCTATAATTGTACCACTGTACTCTAAACTTCTTTAACTTTGTCGTTTCATGCAACATAAATAATATATTCAATATCCTAAAATTCTGAATCTTTTTCAGAGTAAAAAAAAATCATATTGTTTTAATAATATTATAAGTTATCTCCAATCCTACTCTCTAAGTTGACTAGCTCATCAGTACTTTTTGACATTAGAGACCAGCATTCACTTACTGAAGTCATGTGATGTAGAGAGCCATCATTTCATAGATCTTTGCATGCTTAAAATCCTCAAGCAGTGCATTGGTAATTAAATTCTTTGTCCAATTATTTTCTTCATTTTAAGAAATTTTCAGAAGTGCCAACACTCACTCAAAGAGTTTTTTGTAATGACTTTGACTCATATGTGACAGATGGGAAAATTAAGAAATCAATAATTGTGATATACAGAAGCCAGTGATAGGGCAGAGCAAACTCAGAGGTTAGGCACCTGTGTGCTAGAATCATAACTCTGGCTTTTCAAACCCCTTCCACTTCTAACTTCCTATATGATAATGTCAGCCATTATTTAATCTGTCTGTACTATAATTTCCTTATCAATAAAAGAAAGGCAACAATGCAATTTATTTCACTCAAAAGAGACCCTAAATATTGAACAGTATAATAACATCCTACTTCGAAATTTTTACCTGACACAGAATAAATGGTAATAAAACTATGCTATTGTTCCCCTTAAAATAGGTATACAAAACACAGAAAATAATATATCCTATCCATTCTTTTATAAATGCATATCTAAATGCTGAGTAATTTCTTAAGAGACCTTATGAACATAAGCATAGCTCCTTTTTTTTCTATTGTTTCCTCTGGAGTTATTCAGAAATGCATTTCCTTTAAGCAAGTTCTAATGGTTGTCACTATGATTTAAAGCTTTCTACAGAATCTCTCACATAGGGCATGGCTGCCTAAATTACTTTGGACCTAATTTTAGATAAACTGCCATAGCAAGTGTTGAATAAATGCATGAGTAAGCAAAGAAAAGCAAAACAGATATTTAACATTTGTGACTGGTGTTATCTTTCTGGAGTGTTTGAATAGAAAGAAGTTTACCTTGGTTAATTAGGTCCCCCCACCACAACAGAAATTCATGTTCAGAAACATTACATTACATTTATCATCTCTCTAAAAGGCTTGTCACTGAGTTGCAGAAAAGTGGGGGAGAGAGAGGAGATTTCAGAATAATTCTAGTTGCATTTCTTCATAAATCATCATCTCATCTCTTAGTACAAAAATACCAAGCTATGAGGTGAATTCCCATATTAAAATGCATTCAAGCTGGACTTTTAAGGAAGAAACTTCTGTAACCTACATGATCTTGTGCTGTTAAACTCTTGTAAGTTTATTATTTTATTTCAATTTTATGTGTATGAGTGGTTTGTCTTCATGTATGTAAGTGCATCTGAGTCATGTAATGCCCAAGGATACCAGAAGAGGGCGTTGGATCCCCTGGAACTGGAAGAGCAGCCAGTGCTCTTAACTGCTGAGTCACTTCTATTATAAATAAATTTCTATTATAGTGCTACTATGGAATTCTCAGTGTACATATTGGATGAATGTCTTAAATCTGATACAATTTTGACAAAGTGGAAAACCAAAGAAATGACACCACTCTACAAGCTTCAGCTTGATTATAAATGGAGCTGGATGTGCAAAAGGAATGTCAGCGTGGGCAGCACACTGGAAAATGAGCCCGCCTCCTCCATGGTCTTCTCTCTGGCAATGTAAATAATAGCCAAAAAGTTCTTGTTTATTCATTGTTGAAATGCATCATAAAGTAATTTTATATAAGCAGTAATATTTTCACAATTACTGAGAATTTAAATAAACTTTAATTAGCACACAGGAACAATTATCTCTTAACCCTCATGCATTTGTTAAAGGCAGATGCAGCCAACATCTCACTTTGACCTCTGAGACCCTTCCTTAATACACAATATTACAAGCACTTTTACTGAGCAGAATGCGAACTTTAAATGCAAATTGACCACAGGATTAAATCAATAAAGTGCACCCAAATGCTAAATGAGATCAAAGAAAAGAGCATAAGAAAACAGACAAATCAATAAAGTGATAAAATGGCTAAATGTGAAAGTTACTATCAATCATAAGCACCAGCATACTTTCCAAATGTCAGGAGGAAATCTGAACTTTTAAAGAAAGAAAAAAAAATCATGTATTAATTAAAAACGCATAGTTCTCATGTAGAAAACTGAATACTTTCAAATTTATGCCATCCTCATAATCACAAATGAGACTTCATTGATAGCCAGATCATTTAAAATTCTCCCTAGGTCTGTGTAGCTTGTATTTATTCACTTGGAAGTTAGTTGATTTCATAACAAGTAAGGGATTTTTTTGTGTTCTTTTCCATAGTGTTTCAAGGAAATGTGTTGAATCTTTGGATTTTCAATGTCTGTGAAACAGAAACAGTGCATTTGTTGATGAAGACAAATGGTTGTACTATTAAGATACGTTAGGCAAAAATATTTTTAAGTAAAAATGAAATTTAAAATCTGGATCTTCTGGCTTTCGACCATGCATCCTCAGTATTAAACTATCAGTGTCAACACGAGGAGTTAGTTGAGCCAATTCTAAAGAATGCTCCTGCCAGCAGTGCTCATAATTTACTAAAATTATAATTGCTTCTCTTATTTTGGCCATCCATGATTCTCCTCCAGGCCAGATAACTAGCTGTGATTTCAGCAGATGGACAACAGGTTTTCCATGAAAGCATGGAGATAAATTTCTTCCAGTGTGCTCTATAATTTTAATTCTGAGTTCTTACTTTAGATTTAATTCTTCCCAATTCTTCTCTATACCTCTTTTCTTGATTTTTTAAAAAATCTTGAAACGTATTCTGTCATCCCAAAATACAACAGGCAGTATTTATTTAGAGTTCACTAATACTGCCAGGGACTAAGCTTCCTGGTCTCAGTTAGAACGTGTCCTTGTTCCTTTACTTGTTATTCTTTTCTCATGAACTTTTTAGAAACATAGGTTTAATCTACTCAGACCCACTGCAACTAATTCTGTCAGTCTCAAGAACCCCAAATGACTCAAATACACATTAAAATGTGTAAAACCCTGGAGACAGCACAGTTCATTTAACAAAGATGGCAAGGCGATTCCCTTCCTTTATTAGTTCATGTCAGATAGTTTGAATTCCATGAATGGAGAGAATATAAGAAAGTTAAGGAAGTTTCTTCGTCTTTCTTGTCAATGATCCAGAGTCCAGATGAATGGGCTGCATGAAACCAGGACTCTGAAAAACACTGACCCCACCAAAAAAGCTCTCCAAGAAAGATCTCCAAATTGTGGTGCCATTTTATCATCCATAATCCACTGAATATTACTTACCATAAAACATGAATATTGAAGTAGATAAGATACCATTTTGTGCACAATGAACTGATAAGTGGTAAGCATTTCCAAAATTGCAGTTCATTTTGTGAAAATATATGTTACAAAATGTCATAGTTAACAGTATGGAAATAGTATACCTCAACAGGAGAGATAGATGAATTTTAAGACTGAACAACTGAAAATAGATTTGCTTTTGTACAGGAAGCAAACTTGCTTCCACAGTTGTGTCTGTGTGTGTGTGAGTCATGTTTCCATGGCTGTCTCATTCTCAACACTGTTCACTTTCAAAATATACACAGTAGTTCAGGAAATGACTATTTTAAAAAAAAATTCAACTCGGAGGCTACAATACTGGATTCTGCCTCCATCTTTCCACCACTGGTCTTATATGCCAAGTAATAGCATCTGCACAACAAGGTGTGAAAATCCCGTGAGAAATATGTATAGTGCTTACTCACCACAGTGAAACAAAGGGCTGTATTTCTAAACATGGCACTTCATTTTATTAAGGGTGTATGCTGCCATTCAAGAAATATTCTGGGGGCTGGAGAGATGGCGCATTAGTTAGGAACACTGGCTGCTAATGCAGAGGACCCAGGTTCTGTTCCAAGGACCCACATGGTTCCTAACAACCACCAGTTCCAGGGGATCTGACACATTCTTTTGACCTCTGGGGGCACTACATAACATGATTGCCCTTATATACATGCAGGCAAAGCACTCACACACATAAAACATATAAAAATAAATAAAATATTTAAAAAGAAATACTCTGTCCTAAGAAACCTCCCAATATAACTTTCATAAAGTATATTGTACATACTACATGTATATACTATAGTCTCAATAGAGTAAGATTTCTTTCTTGATTCACCATAAATAATAAAATGATTTTCGTATTTATAGAAAATCCAACAGTTTCCAGTACAATACAACAAAGTGCAGTTATTATAAGTGTAATTATCTATTTTATTACATTTATTTATTGAGTGTGAGTGCGTGTGCGTGTGTGTGTGTGTGTGTGCCTGCGTGTGTGTCTGCTGAGCCATCTTGCCTAACCCCTAACATCATTTCTTTTCTTTTTATCTTTAATTATGCATATGTTGGGGAGGTAGTGAGGGCGAGTCCATACATGAGTACATTGCCTACAAAGGTACAAAGAAGGTGTCAGATTTCCTGGAAATGTAGGCTGCCAAGTCTTGAGGCTGAGAACTGAACTTGGGTCCTCTGTATGAGCAGTGTGTGCTATTAATTGCTGAGCCATTTTTCCAGCCCTTGACTTCATTTCTTTATAGGAGTATTTTGGGACATTATTGAATGCTAACAGTTCTATTCAATCTCATTCCTTTAGAAACAACAATTGCCATTAAAAAATTAATTTTGATGTAGGGGGTGGGGGCTGGAGAGATGGCTCATTGGTTAAGAACACTGGCTGTTCTTGCAGAAGACCCAGGTTCGAATCCCAGCACCCACATGACAGCTAACAACTATTCCTAACTCTAGTTCCTGGGGATCCGACAGCCTCTTCTGTCCTCCACGGGCATTGCACGACATGGGTGCACTTACTTACATGCAGGCAATACACACATGCACATGAAATAAAAATAATAAAATATTTTTAAAAATAAAGTTTTGTTTCCTCAACACCATTTTTTGAAGATGCTGTCTTTGCCCCAGTGTGTATTCTTAGCATCTTGTCCAAAATCAGGTGGCTGTAATTGTGTGGACTTAAGTCTGAGTTTTCTATTCTATTCCTTTGATCTTTAACCCTGCACAAAAAATCCACTCCAAATGGATCAAAGGCTTCAATATAAAACCCGAAACCCTGAAACTGCTAAAAGAGAGAGTATGGATGACACGCCAACATATGTTTACAGTTAAAGGCTTTCAGAGTTGGACTCCATTAACAGTTGATCAGAATTAACAGCAACGATTGACAAATGGGATCACATGAAGTTAAAAGGTTTATGCACAATAAAGAAAACATTCAGCTGAGTGAAACAGAAGACTATGGTGTGGTAAAAAAAAATCACCAGTCATAGATGCAAAAGAAGATTAATATCTAGACTACGTAAAGAACTCAAAAACCAAATCGTCAAAGAATGAACAACCCAACAAAACCCAGGCTTTAAATCTGAACAAAGAGTTGTCAAAAAAATAAATACAGGCCTCAGTCTTAGCCAAAGAACTATTGGCAGCTGATTACTACTGGATGAGGAAGAGCTGATCTTCCTTAAGGGAGTGACTCTAGATAGGCTGACTAGACCCCAGTAGATGAACTTGCATTGAGGGATGGTTGGGGGACACTAACTTGACTTCATAGGCCTTACCATAAATGACAGAATGTATGAAATCCAGTGTCTAGGTGTGTGTAGGCTTATGAAAGAGTGCTGATGAGGAAAGGATAAAAAGATGATTAAGATGTTCTATATGAAGTGCACATGAATTCAATTTTATATATATATAATATTTGGAAAAATATTCAACATTCTTAAGCATCAGGAAAGTGCAAATAAAAATTGTGTTGTGATTTAATCTTATGCCAATCTAAATGGCTAAGATTAAGAAAACAAGTGACAATAAATGCTGATAAGTATATGGAGAAAGGAGATCACTTTATTCATAGCTGGTCAAAGTCCAATTTGCTGCAGCCACCATGGAATTTAGTATGAAGTTTCCTCAAAAAGCATAAACATGAATCTACTATATGATTCAGTTAAACCACTCCTAGGGCATTGTGCTAGATAGCTTTAGTGTCAAGTTGACATACCTGGGTTGAGGAGCCTCGAATGGGGAATTTCCTCCATATGACTGGTCTGTGGCCATATCTGTGGGGTATCTTCTGGATTGTTATATAATATGGGAGGGCCCAACTCACTGTGGGTGATGCCACCCCTGGGCAGGTGGGCCTGTGTTGCATGAGAAAGCAGGCTGAGCAGGGGCCAGGGGAACAAGCCAGTAAGCACTGTTCCTCCATGGCCTGTGCTCCAGCTCCTGCCTCCAAGTTCCTGCCCTGAATTCCTACCTTGGGCTCCCTGATGACCTGTGACCTGGGAGATGTAAGATAAAATAAACTCTTTCCTCATCAAGTTGGTATTGGTCAGAGTATTTTGTCATAGCAATGGCGAAACAAACTAGGACAGGCATTTATCCAATGGCCTCTATTCCTACTACAGATAACTTGTTACCACACATAAGGAGACAATGCTCCTTCCAGAACCCAAAGGTTATCAAACAAAATGTCCACTACCAGACATGGGATACCTCCTTCCAAGTGTTTGATCAAAGCAGTGCCAAAGACCCTTCAAATATATGCCCGTTTGTGTAACAGTGGCATGAATCTTATGGGAGTAGAAGAAAACTTTCTTTGGATTTAAGGCCCATTCCAGAGATGGGAACTTATTCCTAATACTGTAACCTAACCAAGAACCAACAGTTGGCACGCTCATAGGACCAAGAGGAAAACCTACTTCTTGGACTTTGCTAAATAGATATTACATCAACTGCCTATTAAATGGGCATACATATAGATTAGTGGAGCTCTATCAGTCATCAGGAAAGCTTCTTATTGTAATGAATAGCAGATAACACAGAGGCTCACAGTTAGTCACAGCACAGAAAAAATAGTGACTGTGGAGTGCACAGCCACAAATGGAGCATGTATATCAACCTCCCCACCACCAAGGTTCATCAGTCATCCTGGAAGGTGCAGAAAGATAGTAAGAGCCAGAAGTCAGAGAGGACTACTGTGAAGAAGCGTCTTCTGAACATGACAGGGCTATTGCACTCAGGAACTCAGAGCAGCTCTTGTTGCCTGCACAAGATCAAGCATGTCAACATTCCACCATGCACAGGGCTCCCAAGGCCCCACCCCTAGCTAAGAGGTCCTGGTAGCTGATGGCTACTGGAGAAGGGAGAGTCAGTTTTCTTCACAGGCCTGGCCTTTTGTAGGTTGCCCCTGTTCTAACAGATGAGCCAATATCCATGCTACTAGTGAAAGCTCAAATTAGAATTAGTGGTTGACAAAAGAAAAAGATGGTATGAATTTCAGAGGGAGACTTAGGGGGCTATGGGAGGAGAGGGAATGTACTATATATTGAAAGCATATGTAAAATTTTTCAAAAGTAAAATAATTTTTAAAGCATTTTACCTCAAGTTGCAATTGATTTTAAAGATAGTTGTAGGGAGTGTTTATAAATATTTAGTTCATTTTTCATAATTCCCAGAATAGAATTCACTAAATATTTAGAATTTTTGACTTGCAGACACTCATATACACCCCTCACAATACACACTTATACCCTTCACAACAGAAAGAGAGAGAGAGAGAGAGAGAGAGAGAGGAGAGAGGAGAGAGAGAGAGAAAGAGAAAGGGAGGGAGGGGAATTGGCGAGAACTCAGTTGATAAAGTGCTTTGCGTGTCAGGGAAAGGGAAGAAAAAACAAAATTATTTGATATCATTATTGACTCAAGAAATAGTATTTACACAATACAGAAATAGTTTCGTATATCAGAAATAATTAAAACTGGTAGTTAAAATAAGAAATTTTCTAATTATTCATCTGACACTGTTCCCTTTGTCAATCTGCATTGCTAAGCACTAGCAACTTATCATAAATTCCTTTGTAGGTGAGGTTATTAATCCTGAAGGTGTTTATCTAGTAACAGGTACTGAGAAATTTCAAGCCAATGACAGAGCTCTGCATCTCGGGCTTGCTGGTAATTGGCGGTCTCCTGTAGCATTTTTCTCCTTATCACGGAACATTTGAATTTAGACTATTTACAGTATGAACCTGTCAATTCTAACTCCTTTGGCGAATGAAAGTACTACTGTGCTTGATCTGAATATCTGTCTTATTCATGTCTAATAATTCTGACACTTGACAAATTAGGAAAGAAGTATTTTGTCTCAAAGGTTATGATATCTAGAGAAGTAGAAGCTTGGAGCTCCAGAGCAGGCAGCAAAATAGAATCTTCCAAAAGCAAGGGCTAACTGGAAGTATGCTTCTGTGTGTAGCTAAACCAAATAATCCCAGAGTCAGTATCTTACAATGACAGCTACATGACAAATGAAGTTCTATGAGATAAGATTCTTTATGTCCTTTCCCAATAGTGTTATGGTGAGGGTATTAAGGCTTTAGACATTAAAAACTTAAATATAATGATAAACAAGACTGTCAGCCTTAAACTAGGGAAATGTCTAGCTCAATATTTAATGAAATGATGCCTTACTCTGCTTGATGCCCTGAAGCTTTTGGTTGTCTATGAAGTTAGAGGGCCCAAGGCAAACAACATCAAAAGGAGTGAAATTTGACATTGTGTGAGACCGTGTCTTTAATCATTAATTCTCATCAGTATAATCAAATTTTAGATAATTTCAAAGAATTTAAAGATTTATACTATGTACTTTAATGAAAATGTATAAGAATCTGTTTTCCAGATTCAGAGTAATATAACCTAGTTTTCTAGTATCATTATTATTCTTTCCCACATGTATGCTTTTATTTTTACTCAATGCTAATAGATTTCTCAAATAAACAAACCTTATAAATGCCTGCAATCTTTCTGACTAGCAAATAGATAACATCTGCAAAACATTCGTTTTCCTATAATGTAAGAAAAAATGCAAATGTATGACCAGTATATGTTTTAAGACAATTCTGCTCTCCATCCACAATAAGAGATAGCATGATGGTGTTATATAATTACTACTGCAAAAATCATACTGCTGGCAAAGCATACTGGATGGAAAACGGTCATGTCTTTCTGCAAAGATCAAAAGTGCCACAAGCAATACCCACATACCAGTCTCGACACCCGACAGTTTGACATGTTGATGGATACAAGAAACAGCTGCTAGAGCTCAATGACAAATCAAGGTTTGGAGAAGCTCTGGGTGTTTTGTGTCAAGTGCAGTCAAATGCAAAAAGAGATGAGGGTGATGTTAGGGCAAAGGAAAATGATTAAGGGAAATGAAGAGCTGTGCTAAGTACTTAGCCAAAAGCTCAGGAAAGAGAGATATGACGATGGGAAGAATACGGAGTACAGCTCCGCGATAGCACACCCGGAAGTAATATTTGGGACAATAACTTTTTCCTTCCATATTGAAAATTACTCCCCTGTTTTTCTCTGCACTGTATACGAGCAAGCCTTTCATTTTTCATCCTTGTGTTCTGTGCTTTTGCCTTCTTTCAGCCCTTAAAGTAGTCCATCCTCTCTTGTCCCTAATCTTTCAGTCAGCAGCAAATTCTACTGGCGTTGCTCATCCCCAAGAATAATTCTTAGGGATAAAGGGATTGTTCTGCCAGTAGAACTGGAGCTGACAAATCCTCCCTCACCAATAGGAGCTTTCCATAAATTACCTTGTAAATTATTTGGATAATGAAGACAGTGTTCAGGAATCTTGAAAAGAACTGAAAGCTAAGTTGCTCCTACTAAAATTATAAGAAAGCACTAGCAGGATATGGAATACAGTAAAACCATCAAGAAACAGGAAGTAAATACAGAAACATATTTTCAGGCTTCTTACTTGTGAATCATCAAATGGCAGATGATGTGGGTGCAGCAGGAAGGTCCGGAGGACCTGGGGGACGAGGCTTGGAGGGCTGTGATGGCTTTTAGAAGGATTTGGGATGATCTCATAGGCGTGGTCGGGGCAGGGGGACGGGATTAGTGGAGGCAAAGCTGAAGAAAAAGAGTGGATCTCAGTCACCAAACTGGGCAGCCTGGTTAAGGACATGAAGATCAAGTTCCTGGAGGATAGCTACCTCTTCTCTCTGCCCATTAAGGAACCTGAGATAATTGACTTTTTCCTGGGAGCATCCCTTAAAGAAGAAGTTTTTTAATGATCATGCCAGTGCAATGAACTACAATGGGCATGTTGGTCTGGGTGTTAAGTCCTCAAGGAGGTAGCCACTGCCATTTAAATGGCCGAATTTCCATTGTTTGTGTGCAGAGAGGCTACTGGGAAAACAAGATTGGCAAGCCCCACCCCGTCCCATGCAATGTGTCAGACAACTACATCTCTGTGCTGGTGTGCCTCATCCCTGACCCCAGGGCCACTGGCATCGTCTCTGCTTCTGTGTCCATAGCAGATGATGACAGCCAGTATTGATGACTGCAGCACCATCAGTCAGGGGCTACACTGACACTCTGGGCAACTTCACCAAGGCCACCTTTGATGCCGTCTCCAATACCTAGAGATACCTGTCCCTGACCTCTGGAAAAACGCTGTCTTTACCAAGTACCCCATCAAGAATTTACCAACCATCTTGTGAAAGGAAAACACACACCAGAGGCTCCTGCAAAGGACCCAGGCTTCAGCTGTGGCTAATACACAGGGTTTTTATAAGAAGAAATAAAGTGACTTAAGTCTGTTAAAAAAAAAAAAAAAGAAAAGAAAAAGAAAACGTAAAAATCAGGATATGAGAGAAGCTATGAGTGAATTATGGGAAAATTAAATATTGAAGAGGAGAAATGTTGGTCCAGTATAAAACTTGAAGCAGCCCTAGAAACTAGTAACATGGACTGTCCTAGGGGAAGGAACACTTGATAGTCTTTAGAAAATACATCCCAAGAATATGAGCCAGTCGCTTTAAGAGTGGATTGTCTTCTTAGTCTTAAAGCCGACTGAAATATTAAAAGAATCCTTGATATTGAGGAATAAAGACAGCAGTCACTCAGAACATGAGCAGCATTAGTGGTCACCAGGAAAATATCCATGTGGCATGCCAAGGTCAAATATTGAATCATGTTTGCCCATCACAATGGCAGGAAGGAATAGAGTTTGATAACCCCAGGAGAGAGGGCCCAGTCTGTTTCTGGTGACACAGATGCAGTTGTACCAATTTAGCATTAATCCTCAATTGTCCTTCTTTGGCAGTGTGGTGTATGTCTAGATTTATAAAGAAAGCAATGAAATACCCTCACCACTGAACACTGACTTCCACATGGACTAGTTTTATGTGACTCAGTGGATCGAAAGGCTGTTGAAATTCCCATTGTCATGTTTGACATATTTACTGGCCTGAAAACACAAAGTCCACTGCATTGGCTCTCCCCTTACCAGCTCTCTCATCTGTCACCAGTGCTTATTCAGGAAAAAGATCATATGTGTTTTGTATAGATGACAAAACATCACTTTGCAGTAGTGTTTACCATACACCACATTGTCTAATGATTGCTTTAGGTGGTATGTAGATCAAAAACAATTTTATATTCTTGGTTGAAGAATATTACTAGTTTATTCTGTACACTTGATTTATAAATCCCAACTTTGCCAAGTGATTCAAATTTTCTGAATCTTAGCCTTGCCATGTATCTCATAAGAATAATAATCATCGCTGTGGATTTTACAACTAAATGAGATTGAATTGATTTATAGAAGTGCTATAAGTAGCAGGATATTGTTATTACTACTGCTCAGATGTTACTGCCCTTATGAGTGTTCACGTGTTCCAGAGTTTGAAGGAAGATTTTCAAGACAACTGGCTACCAATAATATATATTACTTTGGGAAGAAAATTTAATAAGAGCATAATGAACTGAAAACTCCAACAAGATAGGGTTAGAGAACTGGCTCAGCCATTAAGAGCACTTGACGCTCTAGCAGAGAACTGGGTTCAGTTCCCAGCACCCACATGGTGGCTAACAACTATCTATTACTCCTGTTCCAGGTGGATCTGGCACCCTCTTCTGGCCTCCATGGGCATTGCATACATGTGGTACACTTACATGCAGTAAAACACTCATGCACATAAAATTCAATTAAATATAATTTTAAATTCATCAAGATAGATGCCATGTATATGGTGTATAAGTGTGTACATTTGTATTGTGTTTGAATTTTTTGAAAGGATTATACTCTTCTTTATAAAAAATAGAAGAGAAAACTTTTTGAGACAGGGTCTTATTATGTGGAATAATAACTGGTGTGGAATTTGCTATGTAGACCAGGCTATCTGGAACTCAGAGACCTACCTCTGCCTCCTGAGTTTGGGATTAAAGGCATGTATCAGCATGCTCAACCTAAAATTACTTTTGTGGCAAAATGAATTGAACTATATAAGCACATTGAAATATTTACTGATAAAATGCCTTCTTTTCTATATAAATACCAACACATTTCTTGCCTCAATCAACCATTTTCTTTAACTTTTGAAGTTTAACTTAAAAAGAAACATAAAAATTTTACATAGTAACAGGACATCATACAATATTTCAATATATATTGTATAATGTGCAAACCAGGTTCAGCATATCTGTTTCCTCAATCATTTATCATTTCTTTATGGTGATAACTTTCAAAACATTTTCTTCTATATGATTGACATATACCATACATTATTGTTTCCTATGTCACACTATTGTGCAATAATATAGCACCAGAAATCCTTGCTCCTATCTGTCTGTATCTTAGTGGTCATTAGCTATCCTGTACCCAGCTCTCCCTGTCCTACTCTCTCCAGCCTTTGGGAGACACCACTGCATCCTCAACACTGTGTAGGCAAATTTTTATTGATTCTAGCACATGAGTGAGAACATATGATGTTTGTCTTTTCATGTCTGCCTTATTTCAATCAATATAATAACTTCCAAAACAAATAATAGCATTCTGTGTGTTTTTATGACTAAATAGTATATGATGCTTGTGTGGAGACCACATTTTCTTTATCCAGTGATCAGTTGTTTCCATTTATTAGCTATGGTGAAAAAAATGCTTCAAAAAACATGAGGTCCATTCTCAAAACACCAGTATCATTGCCTTTTTATATATCCCCTGTGAATGTAAATCCTGGATTATATGATATCTCTTTTTTTTATAAATCTCCCAATTGTTTCCCATAACAAATGCACTATTTTGTATTTTTAGTAACAGTTTGTAAGGTTCCCCTTTTTTCTACATCCTTGCCAATTATTATTATGTTTTGTTTCTTTTGATGATGGGCATTGTTACTGGAAAAAAAAATTTCCTTCTCATTTTCCTGATGATTTTCAATTTTGAATATCTTTATATACCAGTTGACCATTTGTATGTTTTCTTTAGAGAAATATTCAAGTGTGCTCTCTGTTTTCAATTAGGTTATTTGAGTGTCTTAGATTGTTTTTAAGTTCCTTATGTATTCTGGATGTCAACACTTATAAGCGCAGCAAACATTTCCTTGCAGTGCACATGCTGTCTCTTCATTCTGTTGATTTGTTTTATCCTGCAGAAACTGTAATGGAATAGAATCCTACCTGTCTACTTTTGTTTTTGTTTCTCATATCTAAAACATCCTTGCCATTGCAAGTTTCTGCCGTGACTCCATTGAATTTGGAGTAGTTTCAGAGCATACATTAAAGTCATTAACCTACTTTGAGTTGTTTATTATTATTGATAAGAAATAGGTGTGAAATGATTCTTCATGTATTTATCCAATATTCTGAGCACTCTTTATTGAAAAGCTCCTCCGTTGACCACTGCATGGTCTTATCAACTGTGTTGATGATTAGCTGGCTTTTGATGCATGTCTGAATTCTTAGCTCTCCATTCTGTAGAGATGGGGTGTCTATATGCCAGTATTACACTATTTTGATAATGACAGGTTCACGGTATATTTTAAAGTCAAATAGGGTAATAACTTCTTTTTCTATTGATCAAGACAACTTTGGTTACTATGGGCTTATTGTAGGTCCATAAAACATTTAGGATTATTTTTCTACTTATGTGAATGCCATCATAGGTATTTCCACAAAGATTGCATTAAATTTGCAAATCAATTTTTATTATGTGGACAGTTTAATAATACTGATTCTTCCTTTCCTTAAATGTGAGATGTTTTGACATCTATGTCATCCTCTTCAATTTCTTTCAGAAGTTATGTTCAATAGTTATTTACCACAAACTGTGAAAAGCCATTTAACAGTTAAGTCTTAAGTTTGGAACCTCACAGCATCACATCAACAATGTTTTTTATACATCTATATAGATTTTTAAATTTTTTATTATGTTTTTATAAAATTTTTATTTAGGTGCTCTCAGCAGATCACCAGAGAGTGCCAGTTCTGGCCTCCCTCTGGCATAGAAGCTGAGAACACAGGGGACTGCACAAGAGCACCTAGATCCTGCCTCCATGTGATGCTAATATGAAGCCATCAGTTTCCTCCAAAATAAAGCCTAAGAGAACCTGAAACCTGGACCAACCAGCTTTACATAACCAATAAGAAAGGACCAAGGCACACCAATAATATAGACAGAAGCATACTTCAACTTAATTCTTATATCAGAATCACAAACAACAAAAGAAATTCACATGCCAAAATCACAACAAAAGAATAATAAAATAGAAAGCCAAAACACTGTGTCTCCACCAAACTCCAGTAATCCTGAAGAAGAGTTCTACAAGCAGGAACCCCTAGAGATAACCCAGGACACAAAATTTAAAAGAACAATCATAAACATGATCAAGGAATTCAACAAATTTAAAGAACACATGAACAAACAAATAAAAGAACTGAAAGCAGATAAGTATAAACTTCTGAATGAATTCACAAAAGAGATAGAAACATTGAAGAAAACCCAGGCAGAAATGAAGAAGGAAGTAAAAAACTCAATAAGCCAACTTGAAACAAGAGGGGAAAGCCTCACCACTGGAATGAGTGAAATGGAAATCAGAATGTCAACACTGGAGGATAAAGTTGAAGAATTGGAATATTCAAGAAAAGATTATGAAAAAAAATTTTAAAAACACAGGAATGGAATATGCCAGAGATGTGGGACACACCATGAAAAGACCAAATCTACATATCATAGGCATAAAGGAAGGAGAAGAATTCCAGGTTAATGGTATTGACCAGATCTTATGCAGGATTGTAGAAGATAATTTCCCCCCCAAAACGAAGACATCCTCATACAAATTCAGGAAGCACATAGAACACCAAATAGGATCAGGAAAGAAACGCCCCATGACATATAAATAATAAAAACATAAAAAATAATAAAAACACTAAATGTACAGAACAAAGGGAGAATACTGAAAGCAGCAAAAGAAAAATAAGTCACATATAAAGGAAAGCCCACAAGCATTACAGGTGACTTATCAATGCAAACTATGAAAGCCAGAAGAGCCTGGACCAAGGTATTTCAGTTCTAAATGACAGTAGATGCCAGCCCAGAATACTTTACCCAGCAAAAATGTCTATTATAGTTGAGAGGGAAAGAAAAATCTTCCATGACATGAATAGCCTAAAAGAATACATGTCCATGAAACCAGCCCTTCAAAGAATACTTGAAGCAATACAAAGAGCAGAGAGAGAAACAACTATACCCTAGGGGCAAGAAAAGAAAATAAATAAAGGTGTAATCTGGAAACACAAAATTAGACAAAGAACACAAACTGCAATCAAAATGATGGCAACCAATATACAACATTCAATCACAACTTTAAATATCAATGGACTGAACTCCCCAGTCAAAAGACACATGCTAGGTGATTGGATTAACAAATAAAATCCATCATTTTGCTGTCTGCATGAAACCCATCTCACCTTCAAGGATAGGCACTACCTTAAGGTAAAAGGATGTAAAAGAATATTGCAAGGAAATGGCACTAAGAAACAAGCAATAGTTGCAATTTTTATATCTGACAAAATAGACTTCAAAGTAAAGCTAATCAGAAGAGATAAGGAGAGTCACTTCATTCTGATCAAAGGAACGATTAACCAAGAAGATATTATAATCATAAACATATATTCACCAAACTCTGGTGCACCCAAATTCATAAAAACAATACTACAGGACTTTAAAACACAGATTAACCACAACTCAGTAATAGTAGGGGACTTCAATATCCCACTGACTCCATTAGACAGGTCAACTGGTCAAAGAATAAACAGAGAGACATCTGAATTAAATGACACCATACATCAAATGGACCTTAGCGACATCTTTTAAATATTCTACTGAAGCAACAAACAATACAGTTTCTAGTTAGCATCCCATGGAACTTTTTCAAAACTGACCACACATTGGGCTACAAAACAAACCTCAAAAAATACAAAAAAAAAAAGAAAAAAAGAAAAAAAAAAGAAATAATTCCATGCATTCTCTCAGACCACAATGCAATAAAGCTCAAAATCAACATTGGACAAAGCCCTAGTTACTACACAAACTCACAGCAATTAAAAAACACACTCCTAAACAATGAGTGAGTCAAAGGAGAAATTATGAAAAAAATAAAAGAATTTCTGGAATTCAAAGAAAAGGACACTACAACACAACAGAACCCCTGGGACAGTTTGCTTTTTTAAAAGTAATTTATTGAGAATTTCATACATGCATATAAGGTGTTTTGGTCAAATCCATGCCCACTCCCTCACCTCCAACTCCTCCCATATCTCCCCATCATTACTTCTGATAATTTCATGTACCCTTTCTTATTCTTTTATTATTTTTATGGGGCTTTTGGCTACTCTAACATTCCCCCCCTCTGAAGAGGCAACCCTAAAATCTTTTAAGGATTAGATAAAAACTCCCAAATACTTTCCACGTTTTTGGCCTTTGGAACAGAGTGTGCTGCTAATAGGCACAAGGACATTTTGACTTTTAGCTAAGAAACTGGCTATTTTCTTTAAGGTCTTTTTACCCTAATTCCCTAGCCAATTCCTACCTTCTATTCTTATCACACCATCCTCTGAAGAGGTTACCCAACTTGTGTTTAGGGAATCCAAATGGAGACCTCTCTGGCTTCTTCCATGCCGAACAGGGACGTAAGGTGAGACAATTGGGATACCCCTTCAGTGGGTCTATCTAAAACTCCCAATTTCATAACTCTTATCTGTAGGGGGAACAAAAAGTTCTTGACAGGTGAATAGGAGATGTGAAGGAGAAGTAAAGGCAAGAGTAATTAGCATTACAAGTTTCAAACAGGGAACTAGAAAAAGTCAGAACAGGGCAATTTTCAAATGTTCATATGAAAGCCCACTGAAATTTCTTCACAAGGTCTTCCAAAAGCATCCCTCTATTGAGTTCCTCCTCATTTTTCTTTTGTCTTACAAGGCTGGACTCTAGAATGATGGATTCTGGATTTGTTTTCAGGTATTTTGATAGCTGTTGCAATGGTTAGAATCAGTGTCAGTTCCCTCTCAAAGGCTTCTAGATAGGAGGGAGAAACAAATTTATCCATCATTTTAGAACAATAGCTGGTTGTCTCCCTTAGCTACAGGTGGGGCTTAGAAGCAAAGTCATCAATGAGAAATAATTGTCTAAATAACTTTTTATATGGAGTTAAGCCTAATGTCTGGGAAGTGTAATCCCTTGAACTTTTAAAGAAATATACTGGTGACTTTACTCTTTGGTTATACTTTTCCTTTTGGGTGTTTAAGACCATACAGTTGGCCCAAATAAATCAATTTATTTTTACACTTAAGGTCATTTGAGAATTTGTTCACAAATCTTTTCACAGGGGTCACATGAGCTTGGGAGGAGCTCCTGGCTCCTTTCTTTTACCAGAGTGGTCTGTGGCCCAATTACCTATCTACAAGTTGTGTTACCTCATCAGAGAATGGTGTGGTAAGAATAAGGGGTAGGAATTGGCTAGGTAGTTAGGGTAAAAAGACCCCAAAGAAAAGTAGCCGGTTTCTTGGCTAAAACTCACAATGTACTTGGGCCTCTTAGCAACATACTCCAAAATATCAAAAATATTTAGGAGCTTTTATCTAATCCTTAAAACATTTTAGGGCTACCTCTTCAGAGGGGGTAATGTTAGAATAGCCAAAAGCCCCTTAAAAAAATAAATCAAAGAAAAAGAAAGAACACATGAAGTTATCAGAAAAAAGTGATGGGGAGATACGGGAGGAATTAGAGGGGAGGGAGGGGACATGTATTTGATCAAAACACCATATATGCATGTATGAAATTCTCAATAAATTATTTTTTTAATTTTTATTGAGATTTGGTAAATGTCATACAATTCTTAATCAAATTTAGACCCTTCTGCCATCCATGCCCACACATCACCACCACCCCCACCCCCACCCCCACCAGACCTCATGTGTTCCACTATACATGTTAAGTCTCATCCCATCAAGCATTTGTATTTATCTTTAATAAACCTAAATTTATTGCTCTATTATTTGTTGAGAATTTATTGTAACCCATTTTAAATGTAACCCATTTTAATTTTCCTTACCCTTGATTATATATATAT
>NW_008339767.1:1729872-1741603 GCF_000622305.1 Nannospalax galili
ATATATGCTGAGTTCATTAAATTGCTTCATTCAGTGGATAGCAGTCTTCATCTGCCTACTTGTAGTTTGATAACCTCTCATGGAGTTAATCTATGGAGAAAACTGATTTTCCCTCCTTCAGCATACATTATCTGCTTCCAGCTTCAATTTGAGGGAGGGCCCCTTGAAATTTCTCCTATTCACCTTGGTATGACAGCTGGTTTTCTTATTATATGCAGGAATTGTTTAAATATCATACTGTGGAGATTCTGTTGGTGTAGCTTCCCTGTCATATCTCGAATGACTTAAGTAGCAGCAGGTATCTCTCTGGCTCTTACATTCTTCCCAACCCTGTTTGGTGAGCTCTCCAGAAGCCTATTCACAACCTATTCCAGGAGCTAGAAAATAACAATAAAGTGGGCAGAAATCTAACTATTTCTACAGGATGTTCAGGAACACAGGAGAAGTTGGTTCTGGGATTAATCCCAAGTGGTGAAGATGGTGATGGAGTGGGTGGATTATGACTAGCTAGGCAAAGTAAATGGAAGTCCATGAGCAGAGAGTCTGACATTCTCAGACTAGTCCCAAAGGAAGAAAATAGTGGAGGCGTAGGCAGGTTCTGACCAACTTACTAGGCCAGTCAAGATCTTTCCAGTAGCTTACCCAGACCCAGTTGCAGAGTGGGAATGCACCAACTGAGTGGGAAGATTCTGACTAATAGGCAGGGTAAATGATGAGGCTATTTTTAATGACACTGTTTAGAATCTTAGCTTAGATAATCTATAAAAAAATGCCTTATAATTTAATCAAATTTAATGGAAGTCACTTACAAAAAGTTGAGTGTCTTTATAATTACAAAAGGTTCAAATCTGAAAGATGCAATTCTGGTATTTTATCTTTCAGATTTCTACCTTTGTAGTTGTGAATCTAGGAAATTCCTCCATTGCAAACCTAGAATAGTTTCCATATATTTTTGACTACATATGTGTTTCCATGTGCTCAAGTGCATGCATGTGTGTGTGTGTGTGTGTGTGTGTGTGCGTGTGTGTGTATGTGTGTATGGAGGTCAAACTATAACCTTGGCTATTATTCCTCAGGCACTATTCACCATTCTAGGGACAGTATCTCTCACTGACCTGGAACTTTTCCACTTGGTTAGGTTGCCTGGCCAGAAAGCCTCAAGGATTCATTTGTCACTACCTTCCCAGCACTGATATTACAAGCATGTCCCACCACACAGGTGTTTTTGCATTGGTTCTAGGGCCCAAACTCAGTTTCTCATAATAGTAAGCAAGCAATTTACTGACTGAGCTATCTCCCAAGCCTTCTTTCTCTCTTCTCATAAATCTTTCTTTGCAGCAAGAAGACCTCAGCTATGTATTGTGTTAAAGGAATTCATATGTATCAGCAATTAATGAGAAGTACTAGTCTTGCAAGTCCCTCAAACTATGCAGTATATTTAAAACACAAAGTATAATCATGAAAGTATGGATGACAATATATTAGTTGCATTTCTGTTGCTGTAATACGGCAGCATGGTCATGATCACTTATAGAAGAAAGAGTTTATTTGAGCTTATGTTTCCAGAAGGATTCCATGATGGTGGGTAGGCATGGCAGGCCAGGTGGCCTGAGAAGAAAGGTGAAAGATCACATCTTCAGGCAGGCACAGGAAACAGAACACAACTAGAAACCTGTCCAGGCTTAATAACTCTCAAATCCTGTTCCCAGAAATGTGCTTTCTCCATCACGGTCCCACTTCCCCAAACCTTCTCAAAGAGTTCCACCCACTGGAGACAAAATGTCCAAATACTTGGAACTTATGGGGGACATTCTCATTCAAACCATCACATTCCACTCCCTGCCCCACATGACCATATAAAATGCAAAATGTATTTAAGCCACCTTTAAAAGTCCTCACATAGGCCAGGCGAGGTGGCACATGCTTTTAATCCCAGCACTCAGGAGGCAGAGGCAGGTGGAGCCCTGTGAGTTTAAGGCCATCCTGGTTTACATAGTGAGTTCCAGGACAGCTGGGGCTAGAGGGAACCCCTGTCTCAAAAAAAAAAAAAAAAAAAAAAAAGTCCATATATGGATTATTTTTTTATCAATATCTTTAGACACCCAAAAGTCCAGTGTCCAAAGTCTTTTCTGAGGCTCAAGGCAATCTCTTAACTATAACCTCATGTAAAATCAAAAGATAAATTCCATACTTCCAGTATAAAATGGAATAGAATACACTCCCAATCCAAAAGGGAAGAATGCGGGTATGCTGAGGAAATGCCAGCCAAAACAAGAACTAAAAACAGCAGAGAAACCACAAAATCCAGTAGCTCCATGTTCAACTTCTAGGACTTTACATCCAAAGGAATTACATAGCTTAGCCCCTCCAGATTTGCTGTATACAACTTTCATCTCTCTCTAGGGCTGGTACCACTCCATGTATACAGCTCTCCTTGGCAGATGTCTCATAGCCCTAACATTACCAGCATCTTGTGATCTCCACTGCCAACTAGGCTTCGCCTTACAGCATCATCATATGGCTTCCCAGGGCCTTATTTATGCTGGGACACCCCTACTGAATGCTGCCTGGCCTCAGTGGCTCTCTGAAACTACCAAAGAACCAATGACTCCTTCACTCTTTCATCTTTCATGCCTCTAAAGCTAGCACCGTGTGGACACTGTCATATTTGACTGTCAGTTTAGGATGGAACCTGGCCTGCTTAATCCACGGTATTAACAGTTTTCATGGGTTGCAGTTTCCTAGGAGAAAATTCCTTGTTCTATTTCCTTCCAAGAGTTGGAGGCTTAGCTGGGTGTGATCTTCTTCCCCTGAAGTTACTCTTGGCATTGTTTAAGGGAAAATATCTAGGCCTCTCCTTAAATGATTCAATTTCCCTATCAAAGAGAGCCTCTCCTTCAACACATACCTTGGCTCCAAAATTAATCTTCCCCATATTCTTTTTTCAACCCAGACTCTGTTTTCTGCTTTTCTTTCTGCTCCACTTGCTTTTTTCCTTGTAGAGCTCCATAATATTCACTATTAATAGCCATGCCACTGATTCTGCATTAGGCTGTCTTGAAATTTCCTCTGCCAATGAAATAAGTCCATTGCTTTTCATCTTAGCCTCAGGGAAGCCCTTTGGCTTGTGGGCAGACTGCAGCTAGATGCTTTGCCCAAATTTCCCTGTTGCTGCTTAAGTCCTTATTTCCTTCTGGAAACTACACTGTTATCAGTACTACTTTCTTCCAGGCTCCTACTAGAATGGTCCATTAAACTCTGCTTACAGTATTCAACTGCTTTTCTAATCCAAACTTCCACTGTCTTCCACATTCCTCCAAAAATTCACATGATCAGGTTCTTCACAGCAATACCCCATTCTCCTTGGCACCACCTTCTGCATTAGTTACTTTTCTGTGGCTGTGATAAAACACCATGACCCATGGCACTTATGGAAGTTAGAGTTTGTTTGGCTTATGGTTCCAGAGGGAGTCCATAATGGCAGATGATACATGGCAGCAGAGGTGTCCTAACCCAAAATTTAAGTGACCACACCTTCAGTCAGGTCAGGAAACAGAGTCAGATTGGAAATCTGGCAAGGCTTAAGAACTCTCAAAACCTTCCCTTAGTGATGTGCAAGGCCACACTTCCTAAAACCTCCCAAAAGAGCACCACTGACTAGGGACAAAATGTGGAAACACTTTGGAGCCTGTGGAGGACATTATAAAAGTCACCACCGCAGATATTTGCTCTCAGAAATATCATTACAGAAGGGGATAAGCTTAGAGATGTTCTGGCTTCTCCTCCATTTGTCCTCCCTCAGAATACTTTCTTCCTCTACTTCCTGGGCCTTCTAAACATTATTAATATCTTCTCAGATCATTGTCCAGATCCTCAAACTGTATCATCATGCTTATTTCAATTGCTATTATTCACTATTCCACCAATAGCAGTCACTAATTACATTAAATCAATTCATGCATATTGATTTACTTTATTTCTACCTTGCTTGAATTATACAAGATAGAATTGTTGAATATGGAAAATATGTTTTTATACAGGCAAATTAAAGGAAGCTTTAATGTCCCTGCAAGGTGTTCTAAAGAAGTTTCTTTACTCCAGATATTTTTACATTAAATTTAAATTCATGCAGCTACATAAGGGAATGAGTGACCTGTATATGTAGACTAGTTCAAACTGCTTTAAATCCACACAAACAATTTATTACTTCACAGTTGTCCAAGATTTTTTCCTTTCCTGTTAAGTAGCAGTCTTGGTATATATTGTTTTAAATCAATCAATTATCAATCATTCTTAATAAGCATTCTTGCCGTTCCCCATGTAAGCACCAACACATTTTGTTTTGCAATTTTGAAATCACCAAAATCTTTTACTCACTCCATATCCCTGGACACATAAAAATGCCTCTTCCAGTTTTAATACATTGGTGATTCACAGAGAATGCAAATGAAAACTCTTAAAACTCCACAATTTTAACTTCTACTCCAAAAAAATAGATGCAGCCCCCCAAGGAAAAGCAATCCCCATTAAACAAGTCATTGCATCTAAAAATTTGCAGCTGTTGACATTGTAATACCTTGCAACAGTGTTTGTAGTTTCACGCAGTGATCATTATTAATATAAATGCCTACAATATAATAAAGCACTGCCTTGATGAAATAGAAAGACCTGGAATAATTACAAATAAATAGCACACAAGCCAGAACCGCCAGCTTTAACACTGAGGATAATTCAACTTAATAAAAATCACTTTTGAAAAATACAACAGATTATAGAACAACTAATTATTATCAGAATCTATTCTGGATAAAATGAGTGTTTCAAAAACACCCAGAGGCGTATGCAGTCATCAGCCAAAAATTGATTATTCACAGGTGGATTCCTCACATTGCAGTCCCCATCACAGCAGATTTTCCTGCTCAGCTGCTTCACACCACCTCAGGCAAGCTAAGCTCTACAGCTTGCATTTCTGCAGCTCAGTCAGAGTGGCTTACTCTGCAGATTATGCAAGGTCTTGGACAGCCCAATCCTCAGGCCCCAGCTTTGTGAGGTCTGATCAGCCTTTGCTGGCCTCCTACTGCCTTTACATTCTTAGGTAACTCTTCCAGGTCTGCAGATCAGTTTATGCCTCCAGAATCTCTCTGTTTTTGTCTTATATCAGTAGTCCTGGCTGTTCCCTAAAGAGCCTTTAGTATAAACATAAATATCTTTTTAATCCCTTATTTCTTCTTGAGAGCACAACATCTCTGGAGATTGGGAGTCTAAACTTACAGAGACATTTCCTGTTGCATCAAGCAGCTCTTAGAAGATGCCCTAGAAAGGGCCCAGAACAGAAAAATGGCAAAAAAGGAAAGAAAACCTGATATTCTCTCTATCATGTCCAGTAAAACTCAATATTTATATCACTATCCCATATTATAACACTTAGCACAATTATAATTAATCATTTGGCCAAATTTTCATCCTACTGCTATATTTAATGTCTTAGTAAACTAAAACCTATGTAATCTATGTCATTCTTACATTTCTAATGACTAACTAGGTGCCTAAGGCAGATAGAACTCATCAAATAACAATAAATTGAGTACAGATTGTAGAAAATGACTTAGGGGGTTTTTTGTTTATAGTTTGTTGAATATCTCAATTTGTACCACTAGAGAAAAAATTACAACTGGGTATTATTAGCTAACAAAACATTTAAAATGATAAACACAATCCAAAACAATCACTCAACATTATTTCCTATAATTTACTGAGGTGAACGAAGTGAAATTTGATAATCTAATTGAAAAAACAAATGGAAAGTGCATTTATTTGTAAACACTATCATAGATTTATTTTTCTGATAAAGTTAGGTTCCTTTCCACTTCCTCAACAAAGAGATATTCATCATATCTCTTTAAATCTTTCCTTTCTTTGCTCTTTTGATTAATTCATTTTTAATGATGGTCAACTTCATACCAGGCACTGTACAGAGATAAAATATTCCCTATAGTCAAATTAAGTGTGCCATAAAAACAACTCATTGTAAGAATATGTTATTTTCTGTGGCTGACCTGAGTAGAAACGTCTGAGTTGCAGTCTAAGAGTTGCTTCTTTAGATATAACTTGTCAAAGTACAAATACTGAAGTGTTTTTATGAAAGTTGCTTATTAAGGAAGTTCTCTTTGTAAGGAGAAAAGTAGGGCAGTGATAGAGGCAAAATATAAGCAAGGGGATGATGTTGCGCAAATTAACAAACAGCAGACAGAGGGGGAGATCTAAGGAAAAATTTTTGGTGTTGGCTGGTATATACAAAGGCAAACAGAACGGACTTGGGGAGTAGGTTAAAAGAGATCCCAGATGTGATGGTCTACATTGTCATGTTGACAGGTTACAGGAATGCCTAGGACACAAGCCTCTGAGTGGGATCATTTGGATTGATCTGGGTTTGGGGCATGCCTGTGAGGAATTATCTAGATTAGAATGAGGCAAGAAGACTCATTTTAATTGTGAGAGACAGCTAGGTGCTAGGGTCCTGGACTGAGTAGCAGGTGGAAAGCATAGAAAGTAAGCTGAGCATCAACATCTATCACTCTCTGCTTCTTGATTGAAGATCTGCTTTAAGCTCTTACTAAAACAACTTACCTGCCTTGATGGACTGTTCCCCAAAACTGTGAGATAAATTAACCCTTTCCTTCCTTGTTTCAATTACTTTTGTCAGGGTATTTTTTTCACAGCAACAAGATGGTAACTAATAAATAAAGAAAATGACAAGCAAAGAAGGAAAACAAGATCATGTAATACCATGCCTGGCTCTTTCCAGTATAAATCCATACTATGCGTTTGAAGTCATTATATTTTACAGTTGTTTAATGTAAAATAGCATGTATGATATAAACAAGAATGTGTTAAGATTCTCCAATACTCAATAATTAAAGTAAGAAAACTTAAACAGCGTGAGGGAGTATCGGGTAGAGAGACTGAAAAAGTCCAATATCAAGAATCTCTATGGTCTGAAGCAGTCCCAACACAATTCAAAATTCCAAAGTCCCTTCTGCATCTCAACTTAATCTCTTAATTATGAGTCCCTGTCAAATAAAAATCCAAGTTACATATTTTTAATATGTAACCAAAGGAGGACCAAACTCAACAGGTTAAAGATCAGATCCTATAGCTCTATGTCTGGCATCTAGGGCTCTGGTCACAATTACTGGAGCTTCCACAGGCTTGGGTAGCCCCATGGTTCTGTATATGCTAACTGCACCAATCATAGCCTATATCTTAAGCCAGACCCACTTAGTATCTCTTTTTGTGGAAAATACCCTCCATATCTTACCTTGCCAGTGTCCTAGAACATTGCAATTTTGGCTTAATCGTCACAGCATCACAAACACCTAGCTTAGGATATCTATGCAAAGAATCCTCCTCTGCTTCACACTGGATAATCTTGAATTTTGGGTACTCTGAGGTAAACCTCCATCATACTCTTATCTTGTATCCTGTACTCCTACAAAGCCAGTACCTCATGGACAATGTCAACTTCTGCCACCTTAAAATTTAGCTGGTCCCCATGCACCATAGTCATAGCCAACTCTGTGTGCCTCAACTGCTGAATGTGAGAAAACTCTTCCTTAATCATGCTTCTACCAGAAGAATACTCTGAAGGGTCTATCTTTTTCACTCTCCTCTAAAAGTTTAGATTTTTACAACATGGGGATCTCAGTGATGGGGTCTTACCCTCAAAGCATCTTTCTCCTTCTCAGTAAAAAGAAATTTCTCCTCATTGACATTAATCTCTTTAACAGTTATGGACACCTTTTACAAATCCTTTGGGACCTCAACTTTAACTAGGTTACACTGTTCATTTCTCCCCATCAAACTAGATATTTTCTATATCTTTCTCCATGATCTGCTTTCTTTCAATGTACATCTTGACGAATGCAACAAGCAGTAGCCAATACACACCCTGAATTGGGCTGCATCAAAATTCCCTTTGCCAAACAACTCTGTCCACTACTTTGCAAAAGTCCCTTTACCAAACAACTCTGTCCACTGCTTTGCAATTCAGCATCACTCAAATTTTCAGGACATAGACAAAACACAGCCTTTATTCTGGCCAGAATATAATAGGAATGACCTAATACCCAGTTCCCAATAAAGTCCTTATTCTTTTCTGAAACCTCATGTGCTCAGTCTTTAGTAACCACATTTTGATCAACATTAAGGCATTTCAAACTCGTAGGCCATTTAACTCATTTAACAGAATTCTAGGGCTTCTCTAATCAACTGGTTCAAAATCTTCAATATTCTCCTGCTAACAAGTCAGAAGCCCAGGTTCCTTATAGAAATATTTCATTTTGAGGTATGAAATTTTTGTATTAATTGATTTTCCCATCACTGTAACTAAATGCCTGACAAGAATCAAATTTAGGGAAGAGGGCATAGTTTGATTCATGGTTTGAGCGCATACAGACCATCAAGGCTGGGAAGACATGGTGGAGTTCCTGAAAGCCGGAGCTGTGTCTGGACCCTCATATTTCAAGGGACCAGGAAACAAAGAGCAGAGAGGAATCAGCCCAGTCTATGGAACCTCAAGATCCCCACCCCAGTACCCTACCTCCTCCAGTAAGTCTCCACCTCCTAAAGATTCCATCATTTTCCCAAAACAATACAACTAGTTGGAACAAAGTGTTTAAGCACATGAGCCTATTTGGAACATTTTCTATACAATCCTAACATGAAGAAAATGGCTAAAGATAAGAAAAAGAATATATTTATATATTATAGTAACCAATGAAGGATACTGGTATGTATAAATTTATAAGACTTTCATAGGTATTTATGAAAAGATAATTGGAGTCCTCTTTTACTTCACACACACATTCTTTCCTATGAACCACAGTATATTCGTCTCCTGGAAATTATAATTGAGAGATCAGACTGGAAAATGCTTGGAAATGTTTACAAACTGTATTAGTCACTTTTCCATTGCTGTGATAGAAACACTGACTCAAATAATTTATAGAAGGAGGAGTTTATTTGAGCTTATAGTTCCAAGGAAACTACACTCCATCATGGCAGGGAGGCATGGTGGCTGGAGGTAGCTGGAGCAGGAGCAGCAGAAGCTAAGCTCTCTCATCATCACACAGGCACAGGAAGCAAGAGAGCGATTGAAGATCTGGCAAGGCTTAAGAACTCTCTAAGCCCACCCCCAGTGATGTGCTTCCTCCAGGATAGCCACACCTTCTAAAACCTCCCAAAACAGCCTATCAGGGACATTTTCATTCAAACCATCACACAAACTTTTAACATATTTTGAATACTGAATTGACAAAAAGAGCATCACAATTTTGGGGGCAATATAAAGATTCAAACTGTGACCATCAGCTTTAATATATAATGATTTATGGTGCTATTAATGCCTCCAATTAATCTTCTACTAACTATTTTCATGCAGCCATAGAGAAAGGATTGGAACAATGCCAGACAAGCAGGTTAAAACAGGGAATTTAAAGCATTGTCATGATGTGTACAGTAGGAAATACAAGGTATTTGAGCCCTAAACTAAGTAAAAATAATGAAGGTAGGAAGAAGGCCAGTACACTGGAGGAAAGTAAAGGCAAATGCAAGAAGGTTCCAGAGAGAGAAAGAGGTCACTCTAAAGATTTGAAGGAACTGTGTTGGGTAGGAGGTTGTGGCAAAGAGGATAACCAAATGAGTTCTTTTAAAACGAAGTTTCAGGTAGCTCTGGTTGTAAATAATGGAGCAGCTAATATGAGTTGGGTGTTGAAGAAATTCATCATAGGTGAGGTAAAAATGTCAAAAGCTAAAAATTTTATTAATTAGGATGTTGATGTTATCCAAGACAAGCCAGGAGCTAGGATGTTCAATTGATGCAAGAATAGCTTAGGGCATTTGCAACCACTGTCTATGAGTAGGTTTTTTTGAAAAAGCTCCTGCAAAAGGGTCTGGATTTGCAGGTCAAAATAAAAGTTAATCTTCCTCATCTACAAAAAAAAAAATGAGTTACAGAGGATTGGAAGTTCACTAAGTCTATTGCCATATAAGACATATTGCCATGGAACCAAGTCCATTTTTGTATGCTTCTAGATTGTCAAAAAGTACATTTGTTGATGGGAAAACTCTTAGCAAATGTCTTCCTGCTTTGCATGCTCAGTGGAAAACATGTGTGTTCAATGATAAGATCATTTTTTAGACAGACAACACATTTTGCTTCCTTCTTAAAAATGGGATGGGGGTGGGGGTGTTAATCCTAGTTCCTGGGCAGTGCAGGGAGGGATAGAAGAAAAAAATGAATACATAATAGGAATTTCAGAGAGGTCTCACAGAATTAATATTTAATCAACTTATTTAAACCATTTTCACATTATGATTATTGAAAAATACAGTAAAACATTGTATTAGAATAACAATAATTATTATAATTTATTTAATATTCATCCCTGAACACTAGACTGTTTTATATACAATATTATATCAATCCTGCATAAGAAATCATTAAAAGGATGAAATCATTATAATTTGAAATATGAAGAAAGCAAGACTGAAAAATCCTTTAACTAGAATTTTATGAGGTAGGATTCAAATCCACAGTTACCTGATTCCAAAGCTTGTTTATTTACTTCACTATGCAAAAAGAGTTAATGTGTGGAAATCCTAGGAAAATTTAAAAGCATATTCCCTCATTCAAAACTTATTGAGAATATAAAAAGAGCAGACACAGCTCATTAAAACAGGTGTGAAGCCCACGTTACCTTGGTAGCATATATATTTACTAAGCAGCAGGCTTTAGTACTCATAATAAAGAGTGCATATCTTTTAACTGTAGGTTTTTGAACTATTCTAGTGAGAGAGACAACTTGTCATTTAAAAAGTGAGAGGATCCATTACAGTGACTTGCTATCACTTAATGTGAGCTTGGAAGCACGTTCTACCACACAGATCGTAAGAGCCTGAGAGCACAGCTGTCTCCATGAGCACTGCCTCCATGTACAAAGGTACTATGCAAAGATGCTGGGCTGAGTGTGATGGTGGTTCACTCCTATAATCGAGCACATGGAAGAAGGATGAAGCAGGGGCATTGCCACATGTTTAAGGCCAGCCTAGACTACACAATAAGTGAGTTCCAGGCTAGCCTGGAGTATGGAGACAGATGTCTTGAAAAACAATAAACAACAAAAAGAAAATCTATATATCACTCTAGTGGATAGTCTCATTATTTTTAAATGACAAGTGGTCTCTCTCATTAGAATATTTCAGAAATCTACAGTTTAAAGATATACATTCCTTATTATGAGCGCTAAACCCTGCTGTTTAGCAAGTGAATATTAAATAAAACAAATGAGACATTTGTGACAGTAAATCATCCACACACAATAAATTCTGATGTAGGTTATGTGACAGTCAGACAAAATTCACAGCCACTTTAGATTGACATTCATAAAATTACATCATTAATATGTTGGGAACTTAGAAATAAATATCAGGGAGTTGAAAAGGGACTCTGATTCTACTTTAAAAAATAAAGTTTTGCTATATAAAATATTCTTAAGTCAGTTGTATAGAAAACAAGCTTTTCTTTAGGAAGTTAATGAATGCCTATCATTGACTCCATAGTTCTATTATCAGATGTTAGGAATGAATAGAAACAGAGATTTGAAAAATGACATGTAAATTATTATATAAGACACTTTCTTTGGAGACGCCATTGAACTGAATTCTAAGTTCC
>NW_008339767.1:1741683-1769290 GCF_000622305.1 Nannospalax galili
TAATCATATATATGGTGTAGTACAATATCTTTATCTGTGACTATGAAAATTTGACACTGTTCCCTCCAAAATGAAAATTTGATGGGTTATCCATTACTCACACGCAGAAGTTGAACAATTGCAAGCTAACTCTATTTAGTAAAAGATTTTGGACTTGGAATCAGAGATGCAAGATAAAATTTCCACAGCCAAATTTTGGAGTGGAATAATGAGGAAAAATTTAACATTAGATCAAGGCAATGACTGGTTAGCCATTGACTCAGAGTGGAAATGGATTGTGGAATAAATGAGGAAAGGGGTATATGTTTTCTCCTCATTGTAAAGCACCTCACAGGAGTAGAGTAAAACTGTGCTGCACTGTCTATATTTAGGAATCAAGGCGACTTGACAATAGAAATACACACCCATAGGGAGAGATGAGAGAGTATTATGGTAGCAGTTGGCAGGCTTCAGAAACAACCAAATGTAAAAAAAGGGAGAAAAAGACTCAACTAGAAATTCAAACATAGCAAACATCTGACAAAAAGGATGGTAAACAGGAAGAAGAAACACATGAAGCAGCAAAGGTTTTTCAAGGAAGAATGTAAGTAAATATATTTTTCCACTTGTAGTAAAGGTGTCACTCACAGCACCCCAGGGCAAATTTCAATGAACTAACTTAAATAAATACAGGTTGGAGAACAAGCCCCATGTGGAGATACTGATTTCAAAATCATTTGCACTATAGTGACAGAGCCATGGAAATTGATAACAGTAATAGAAAGAGAAGGTGACTATGGATAAAAACTTAATATCACCTACATGAAAGTGTATATGATGGCAATTGCAAAGTTGTCCTTGGAGAGTCAGATTCATGAAAAGATATTGCTACAGACCCCATAGTGAAAGAGCATTCTCATGTTAATCTGCTAGTAGCCCATCATTAAGATGTCAGTGAATTTAAAATTCTCTTGTTAAATACCAGAGTGTCAATAACTTGGGCACTTTATTCATTTGATGATACACTCTTAATCAGATTAACTGCCTTATTTGTTTCCTCTGATGTTATGTTAAATGAGTTGGAAACCTCTCTTTATTAGATAAACAAAGTGCTGAGTGTCTTTTCCTTTGGTCAATATAAAACTTATTTTTCTCTCTTTGTATTTTCTCTCACTCAATCAATCCATAGTGTGCTATAAAATGGGACTCTAAGGGGAATATTAACTGTGATATTACCTGGTTCCTTATCCTTATTGTTCTCTGGTGAGTCTTCTTTGAAGAACATAGCAATACTGTGCATATCTGTGATGCACTGCTTGTCTTGTGTGTTCCCTTGGTACCTCTGAAATCATAGCTCAAATGTTAATAGAAACCTCTATAGTTAATGAGATATTCTTGTCTACAAATTCAGTATCAACTCAATTAGATATTCCAGAAAGCCATTTGTAGTGTTAACAGTAATTCAAATCAGGAAATCTAATTAAAACCTGTGAGTTACTCAACAGTAACAAGAATTTCCTAAATAGATGACTTTTTGTCTAATAGATATGAATTACCCATCATTTCAAATTTATGCTAATTCTAATAACAGTATTATACCATGAAAATGAACTTGGAACTTATGAACATTATCTTTGAAGACATCAAGAAAATTGGTTGTTAACATCTTACACAGCTGAAATGCCTTTTATTATTGCCACATTCTGTTCCAATGAAAAAAAAGTACCATCCATACTGCAGCACTGAGACACTTAAATGTTTTTTTATAAAAATTTGGCCAGTGAATAAAAAGGTTAACTTCTCTATGGCTCTATTTAACAGTCTTCACTCCAGAAGTATCTGTAATAGAAGAAAATGATGCTGAAGACATTATGGAGGCACTTTCATTTTCATTATAAGAATCTATCCTCTAATTGGCAAGGATATATGCATATTGTATTATAAAGAAACTGAAAAAGATTTTTTTATTTTAAAAATAATCTCCACTTTTATTCCCAACCCAACCTGAGAAAGACTATTTTTAACACTGAGATTTTCTAGTAAATGTGAAGAGAAAGCAATATACTATATCACTTCATCAGTTTAAAGTAATTTCTGTTTCAATTCAGTTCTTTCCTCTGCCTGACTGTTTCCCTATTGTGCCCATGTGAACTCGCACATGCACAAATGTGATATCATTTCTCACTGATCTTTCAGATAAGCTCTGAGAGCAAGATCTCCCACACACAGTGTTAGTAACTGATTTCTATTGGTGTATATCCAGGTTTCTTTATGTATGGTGTTAGTAGTAGTATTCTGATATGCTTACTTTGTTGACCTGTTTGTCTAGGAATAAGAGGAGAATAATACACAGGCACAAGTACTGAAGACAGAAACTAAAGGAAAACTGAAAAATAAAGAGAAACTAGATGCCATGAGTACTCAGGGGCCCACAGTGGAAACTAAAGGAAAACAAGAGATCTTAGCTCTTTATAAGAAACAAACAAACAAAAAACAGTAAAACTTTAGTCCCTAAAGCATATGCTGAGAAATTCAACAAGAGATCTTAGCTCTTTATAACAAGCAAACAAAAAACAGTAAAACTTTAGTCCCTAAAGCATATGCTGAGAAATTCTCCGCCTCTCTCTTTGTGTTGAGTTTTTTGTTTTTGTTTTTTGCCTTGTCTTTCTCTCTTAATAGGCTGAAAGAAAACTGTTTTTGTTCCCTTTCAAGAAAGGGCATGAGAAAATGATAATCCAAATCACGTATTTTAGAATTCTAGTTTATTGGACACATTTTGATGTACATGATTGACTTCTTTGCTCAATCATTGAACCACTTCAAAGTAAAATCCCTTTCACAGAAAAAGTTATTTACTAAATACGTGAAGCTGGAATCAGAAAGAGAGCTAACTATCTTTTTTAACAAATACAGTATAAAGAATATACCCAAGCAATCAAGGAAAACTTCCATTTTGAAAAGGAACTTTGAGACAATATGGGGACAAAGAAGAAACAATAAAAGAAAACCCTCATATTTGACAAAAGTACACAGCAATGGAAGGCACTGCAGACATTTTTGGCTAATAAGATTGTAAGGAGATAATAACATTTTCATTGGAGTTTCCAACAAAACTCCATCATCACTTCAGGGAAGTGCCAAGAGCATGGGTCTCCCATGTGCTACCTCTTAGGAACAGCTGACTACATGCTAGAACCATAGGGTTTCTTCTGAATCATCTGGTGATGCTAAGAGTTTCCCTATTCTGACTCTGATTCATGACAGGAGAACACTACATAATCAGGTCTCCATTACGTCATGGGCATAAGTTTTGAAGGTAATTTATAGCTGTGATGGGACACTGAATGTATATTTACAGTTTATCAAACTCTCAATGGTTTTGTGTAACTCGCCCTTCTGAATTTACTCCTTATTATGTTTTCTACAAAGAAGAAAAGTGGGTGATAACTAACCTCAGCACCAGGTAAAAGAATATAATAAGCTGTATTCAGTCAGAATTATGCTAAATAGTTAGCACAATCATAAAACCCTAGACTCACCACATACTTTAAAAATCATTTCTTTCACTCTTTAGAAAAGCAAGTTGATGCCAAAGGACAGAAAAATTATCTCTTTACATACCTCAGGACTTTAGGATAGGTTGATGTTCCATTTTCCTTAGAGTTTGAAGTTTAGAATATTGACTTTGATATGTTAGTGAAGCTCACATGTATTAGAGAATCATTCACTCAAGGCAACCTCTGTCATTCCCAATAAATAAGAAACCAAACAAAACCAGATCTTTAAGAAGGGACAGAAAGGGGGCTCTGCTATTGTTAATAGCATATGTCTTTTTAAGGTTACAGTCATGACAGTTAAGCTACCCACCACGGAACTGACATAAACGCCTAGCACAGCAGATGGTCTTTTAAACAAACATATTTCCCAATGTATCATCAGCATAAAGTTAGATACAGAGTGTCTGTTTCACTCTTACACAGTGTTGGTGAACTCATCATTAGCACATCTTTATTAAACTCAGTTTTAATAATAAACCCACTGAATTTTCAGAGTGTAATGTCAGAAGTAAAAATGTTGCTGCTTTAAAAAAGCACTAATAAGTCAACTATGTTTCTCCACTTTGTCAAATTTGAAATATATATTCTGTTTTGACTAATACCACAATTAAATTTGTACAAATGGTAATCCAGATACACAGGAGCCTGGGTACTGTGCAAATGCTTTTCATTGTTGATCCTGACAGAGAAAGCTAAATTGAAAAAGGGTAAAGTGAAACAGAATTTCCTGCAGACTACTGTCCTTTTCTGCTGACTGAGAAGACTAGCTCTTAAATTACACAGAAATCAACAGCATACCCTCAAGCTTAACCCACAGCATTTACAAACTAAATTTCAGTTTGTTTGAGTTAGTCTGTTAAATATCACTAAGCTATTGGTCTTTAAAAAAAAACTTAAACAGATATTTTAAGTTAAAAACAAAGATTCAGCATTTTTCCTGTGTCTGGTGGTGGTATTAGAGAATATGACACAGACTGGTGACTCAGAAATAAGTAAGCAAGAGTCTCACTTTCAACTCTAAAAGAAAGCAAAACGTGTTATACGTTATAGCACTTGTCTTGCAAATGCATGGGAAATTAAAATTTTGGCAGGACAGTACAGATACGGAGCAAGTAGTATGCATATTTAATATGTATTCTATAGTTTTATATTTAAAGTATAAAATATTAAGATTTCAAAGTTTATAAACAGCTCATACTTCAGTAGCTATACTCACAGATTCCTTAATTCTCTCATAATGCCGATGAGCATATTTATATGCTTGTCAATCATAACTTTTTAATATTTTATTTATTATTTTTATTTTCTGTGTATGAGCGTATTGCCTACATGTGTGTTAGTGCACACATGATATGCAATGCCACAGAGATAGTGCAAAAATAAACATGAATGGGTAATCTTAGGATTGTTTGCTATTGAGTCCTTATCACAAAGTCCTTGATGATGTTTATATCTTAAAGGATTTTGCTTTGGTTTGCTCCTAGCAGTTTCCCTTTCCGGCCTTCCATTAAGGTCCTTGATCTATTTTGATTGAATTTTGTGCAGGATGACAGATATGGATCTAATATCATATTTCTGCATGTGGACATTCAATTTTCCCCAAAGTATTTGATGAAGAGGTGGGTTTTTTTTTTTCTAGTGTATTTTTTGACAACTCTGTTGAGAATTGTCTGCTTCCCAATATGTGAGTTTACTACACTGTACTATATTCTATGACAAGTGTATATATCTCTGCTTTTGAGACATGCTCATACAGTGCTTATTATCATGACTCTGTAGTATAATTTGTGATCAATATTGTTATTCTTCCTGCAATGTCCTTTCTAGTTATGATTATTTTGGCTTTGGAGTTCTTTTGTGATTTCATGTGAAAAGTTAGGATTATTTTCCCTAGTTCTTTGAAGAATTTTACTGGAGATTATATACAATCTGTAGATCAGTTTCAGTATTACAGCCATTTTCTTAATATTAATTCTGCCAATCTATTAGCATGGGTGGTCTATTCATCTTCTAGTGTCTTCCTCAGTTTCATTCTTCAACATTCTAAAGTTTCATTGCACTGTTCTTTCATCTCTTTGGCTAGATTTATTTCTAGGTATTTTTTGAATCTACTGTCAATGGGAATATTTTCTTGATTTAATTCTCTGTAAGTTTGCTGTTGGTGTATAGAAAGGCTATGGATTTCTTAATGTTGATTTTGCTTGCTGTTATTTTATAAAGTGTTAATTAATTCTAAGAGTTTTCTGTTAGAGTCTTCAGGGTTTTTAAAATATTGTATCTTGTCAACAGCAAGTAAGGATATCTTGATTTCTTCCTTTCCTATGTGTATCTTCTTTATTTTTTCTCTTATTGCTCTAGATAATATTTCTAGCACAATATTAAATAAGAGCAAAAAGAGTGGGAGCCCTCCACACATTCCAGGGTTTATAGGCAATGATTTCTTGTTCTGTCCATTTGGTATAACGCTATGTCTTTATCTTGATTGACAGTTATTAAGTTGTGACATGCTCATTCTGCTCCTAGTTATTTTAGAGCTTTCAGTATGAAGGGATGCTGAACTTCATCCTAGGCTCTTTCTATATACAATTACATATTTTGTTTCTGTTCTTGGGTTTATTTGTGTGCTTTATTAATATACTGATTTATATATGTTGTACTACATTTACATCACTTCTATGAAAAAACTTGTTCCTGGTGCATCATCTTCTTAATGTGCTTTTGAATTTGCTTTGAAAATATTTTGTTGAGATTTTTTCAATTTATGCTATCAGGGAAGTTGGTCTACAGTTCTCTTGCTATTGTTGTTGTGTCTTTATCCGGTTTGGTACCCCAGTGATGTTGGCCTCATAGAATGAGTTTAGTAGTTTCCTCCCCTTTCTGATTTTGCGACCACTTTGTGGAGTACTGATCGTACCTCTTCTCAAATGTTTAGTGAAATTTGGTAATGCACTTGTCTTGTCCTGAACTTTTCTGTGTTACAAGAATTATTTTAATTATTGTGAATCCATTGGAGTCATTTCTATCTTCTTGATTTAATTTTAATAAGTATATTAATATAAGAACTAATCCATTTATTCTAGATTTTGAGATGTTTTGGAAATTTTTTTCAAAGAATCCCCCCTAAAGATCCTCTGGATTTCATTGGAATTTGTTGTGCCATTCATTGCCAGTTTTAATACTTTATTCACTATCCTTTTCTTTCAGTTAGTTTGAATGGAAGTTTTTCAATTGTATCTATCTTTTCAAATAAACTTTTTTTGCTTGATTGGTCTGATGTGATGTTCTCTTTGTATTTATCTTATTTTCCCTGATCTTTATTATTTCTTGCCATCTATTACTTCTAGGTTTGGATTGCTCTTCATTTTCTAAGACCTTGAGAAGCATAGTTAGGTTATTTACTTGAAGTCGCTTATATCTTTAATACAAGCACTCATAGCTATAAACTTTCCCCTTAGAAAGGCATTGACTATATCCCACAACTTTTACTAGGTTGTGCTTTCATTTTCATTTAATTCTAGGAATTTTTAAAACTTCTTTCCTGGTTTCTAGAGTGACACACTGCTCATCCCCGAGTACATTTTTCAGTCTCAGGCATACTATTTGTAGTTTCTCTTACTATCAATTACTAGCTGTCACCCAGATGTTCCTCTGACCCTGTGATGACAAGCCATGGACCCGCCTCCTTCCCATGCTTTGCAAAGAAGCCACACCCCATCCCTCTTCCAGCCAATTTGTTGATCATAGCCATTTGAAGGGGAGGGGCTAAGGGTATAAAAGCTGGGAAAACTACAAGGCTTGCCATTTTGTAAGGCTGTCCAGAACCATAGGATTTATGTCGGGGGGCGGGGGGACTTTCGAACACAGCTCTGAATGGAGAGGGGGGTGTTGTGTTGCTTGTCTGTAAGTAAACCCTCACCCCAAGCTCAGTTAGCAAGTCCAATAAACTCGTTCAGATTCTTCAAACCGGGGTTTAGAGAATTTTTTCCTCAGGCTGTTACAAGGACTGTGGGAGGAGGAGATTGGATGCCACATGCACCTCCCAGCAGTGGATTTGACTTACAATTGGTGTAGTCTGGCAGGAAACAATGAAGCTGAGAATGAGTTTTGGAAGAGTGTTCATGGTGTCCCTGATACAGGGAAAGAGACCAACAACTGAAGTAAAGTGGGGTGAGGAGATGGTGTAGGCTGAGGAAATGTTAACCTGGTGAGCCATTCCCATAGGCTTGGTGGGGGTGGCTGCAGTGGCATGGCTAATACAGTGGACAAATATGTAACTAGGGTGTGGTCTTCTAAACAGTCTAGGTCAATGGAAGGGATCACAGGGTGGCAGTCATCTTGTAGATGGTAGGGGTAGCATGCCTGCTTGTCTGGTGGGAGCCACCACATGAGTATGGAGAGGCCCTGAAAACAGTAGAAGGTCTGGAACAGATTCTACAATCTCTAGGAGTAGAACACCAGGGACAGAAATGTCAAAAAGCAGCTGCAGAGGCTGCTTGGCCCCTGCTATTGATAAAAAGAAATCTGTCCCAAGTGGAGGCCTTAGCCAGAAGGGAAACTGAAGGTATTAGAGAAGAATTAGAATGGGAGAGGGGTGCCAGGCTGGCCTCTTCAGTACTGGCCTCTGACCTTGACAGCAAATTAGATTAAAAAGGAGATGGAGGTGTTGGCATGCCGCTTTTTATGTCTAGGAGGTCAAAAGGGAAGAAAATCCCAGATCAGAATGATAATAAAAGGCCCATCCTGGGATCCTAAAACCAGGAACCCCTGGGAAGAGTCAGGCAGTGAGGAGGAAAGAAGTGACCTAGAGATAGTGGGAAATGCTCCTTGGGTCCAACCTTTAATTCAACGAAAGGGAAAATCCATGGTCCAACATGCAGATGGAGGTCTTAACAATAGCCTGTTGCAGGAGACATGGAAATCAGAGAACTCAGCACCAGAACTATTATAACTGGGAAAGACATTTAAACAAGCCCTGAAGGAGCCTGTGGCCACCTGTCTTATGAGGCTATGGGATATGGGGGCATATGGAATCATTTTAAGTTCTACAGAAGCAGAGAAGTTAAGCAACATAACCACTCATACCTCTTTGAGACAAAGACTTCACAATTTAAGACAACATGAGGGAAACCAGTCCATGATGGACTGGTTCATATGAGCCATTCAGGATATGTGGGTATCTCCAGCTGAGATTCCCATGAATATTAGAGACTGGAAAACCATAGAGGAAGGACAGGCTCTGTTCAAGAACTAGGCATGAGGGAAGCTGTATTTGATGCCCAGTTCATAGGCCCAGACAGAACTGGGTTTACAGGAGACTTAAGAAAGAAACTGATTCAGCAAGGCCCACGAGGCTGGTATGGAGCTTTGGTGGCAGTGCTAAACCCTATAGTTGGCCATGACCTATATGAAGCTGGTGAGGCTCTGGTGGATTTAAGTGATTTAGACCAACATATAAACAAGGTTTGACAGGTGCTAAAGTGAGTAGACACAAGGGAAAAGGGTCGTAACTCAGCAAAGGGGCCCCTCCATATCTCCCAAGCACAGATGTGGATGGATCTGAGCAGAGCAGGAGTTGCTATGGACAAGACAGACAGGCAGCCAAATGCTGTGCTGGTGAGTCTGTGGAGGGCTTTAAGACTTGACCAGCAATTCACCACAGAAGTAAAAATAACTGGGTATCAGGAGGTGTAGGTAACTCCAACTGTGTCCCCTGCTCCAGAGGAAGGCAGCCTCATTGGATAGTAACCCCCCCAACCACTGCCCTGAAGGGGTGGCCAAGGTTGCCCACCGGTAAGGCCATACTGGGTGACTGGAGGCCACATGTCGAATTGAGGATTTATTGGTCCCTCACTAATATGCAAAACACATGGGCCTTAGTGGATACTGAGGTAGAGTGTAACCCTAATAGCAATCCCCCAAAACATCAGGGCCAGTGGATAGCAGTGGATGGGTATGGGGATAAAACCATACAAGTAAAGCAGAATAGACTTATTCTGGGAGTGGGCAATTATCCCCCCCAGGAGTAAAACGTGTGCATCTCTCCCCTTCAAGAGAACATTTTAGGGATGGATACCCTGCTGTGCCACACCCTACATACTACTGTGGAGAGTTTCGGCTGAGGTACAAACAGTAAGGGCGATTACTCAGGAGTGGGCAAGATGGGAGCCAGTCAAATTGCCCACCCCTTGGAGGGTGGTTAATATCAAACTGTACCGGCTGCCTGAGGGTTGAGATGAAATTATTGAAACCATCGAGGAACTAGAGTGAATAGAAGTTAACCCCCACCCCAGCCCTTTCAATAGTCCCGTTTGGCCTATCAGGAAGCCAGATGGCTCCTGAAGAATGACTGTAGATTACTGGGAGTTAAATAAGGTGGTGCCTCCCATTCAGGCAGCGGTGCCCAACATTGCACTGCTAACTGATCAGCTGGTGCAAGAAATGGGGTCCTTCCACGATGTAGTGGACCTTGCTAATGGATTCTTTAGTATTCCCCTAGCTGCTGAATCCCAAAATCAGTTTGCATTCATGTGGAAGGGATGATAATGGACCTTCAGAGTACTTCTCCAAGGTTACCTCCACAGCCCCATGGTTTGTCACAGGATGGTGGCCTAGGATCTGGCCCTGTTACCCTGCCCTCCTTCTGTAAGGAGGTTCCACTACATAGATGATATAATGCTAACTTCTGAGGGCCTTACAGATTTGGAAGCTCATTTGGGGAACATGCAAGTGCACCTGAAGGAGAGAGGATGGGAAATCAACCCACAGAAGGTATGAGGTCCCAGTACTGTGGTAAAATCCTTAGGAGATTTATGGTCAGGCAGAATTCACATGATAACCAGTGCGGCGGTTAGAAAAATCTTAGAACAACCAGTTCCAATAAATGCTAAGCAGTTACAGTTATTTTTGGGACTTCTCGGGTATTGGCGAAGTTTTATACCTCACCTTGCTCAGGTTACCTGGCCCCTGGATAATCTAATAAAAAGAGGTGCTACATGGGATTGGTATGTAAAAGCCCAACAGGCTTTTGAGCAGGCCAAGGCACTGGTTGGGCAAGCTAGGCAGCTATGTGCCCCAATACCTCGATGTCCCTTCCTCTTGGAAGTCACCAGGAGCCCTGAAGGTTATGGGTGGGGCTTGTGGCAACAACAACCCTAACACGGTCCCAAATGGGTTCTGGTTCTAATCATGGAAAGAGGTGGAGTCCCGGTACACAGCCCTAGAACAGCAACTGCTGGCTGTGTACAAAGCATTGCAAAAGGTGGAGTCCATTATGGGCCAGACCCCTATTACTGTAAAAACCGCATATCCCATAAAAGGATGGGTGGAGGGCCTGTTAGCCAAGTGCCTGTCAGGGATGGTCCAAAACCGAACGCTGCAAAGATGGCATGCATACTTGCAACAGTGAGGGGTGGTGTATGGATAGTAATAATGAGGAAGCCTTGGCCAGTTACAATTTGTACTGACAGTTGGGCTGTGTTCATGGGCTTAACCTTATGGAGAAAGAAAACTGGCAGGTGATGGGATGGCCACTATGGGGATGACAAATGTGAAAGGACATATATAATAAAATACAGGAGGAGATAGTGCCCCTAGTAGTTTACCATGTGGCTGCCCACTGACTGGAGAGTCCCCCCTTGGGAATGCCCTCAAGGTGAGGGCTGTCTCCCATCAGGTTCCCCTAGAAGCAGCTCACTGGAGTCATATCAAGTCTGGCCACAGAGGAGCCGACATGGGAATGGAGAATAGCCAAAGCAGCTGGCATTCCAGTAAAATATGATGACATCCAACAGGCTGTCCAGGCCTGTGAGGCGTGTTCCTGGTTGCAGCCCCAAGGATGGATGCCATGATGGGACATGTGCATAAGGCAGCTTCCCCTGTGAGAGAAAGGCAAGTAGATTATATAGGGCCCCTGCCAATCAGTAAGGGGTGTAAATATGTTCTTACATGTATGGACACTGCCACAGGCCTTACACAGGCCTTTCCTTGCAAGAGAATGATGGGCAAGGCTACTATTAAGGGGCTTACTGAGCTCAGTGTCATGTATGGGTGCAAGGTGAATTGATAGCGACAGGGTCACTCATTTTACAGATACAGATGTGCAAGCTTGGGTTGAGGATAATCAGGTTCAAAGGTATTTCCACATTTCATACAATCCTACAGGAGCAGGGTTAATTGAAAGAAAAAATGGGTTGTTAAAGGAACAGTTGAAAGCCTTAAGCCCAGAAGGAATGCTACAGGGGTGGAAAAAGGCCCTTCCAGAAGCCATAGGGTTGTTAAATGAAAATCCCAGAACAGGGGTGGGTTGCCTCCCTATGAGCAGTTGGCCAAAAGGACCCCAGAGGTCTGCAAAACTATAAAGGCTATTGCCAATAATGTTGGTTGAACACCTGCAGTGGATGGTAAGACCCTATTGCTGAAGACACCACATGATGTGAGCATGGGACAAGAAAACGTCAAGCTTTGACTAAGCTGGAAACTCCCTGCCACTGGATGGATGACTTTCATAGTTCCAGAGGAGCTATGCAGATGGCTGGGGGAGAATTGTCCTCCATTGTCCTGTTCAACGAAGAACCCTGTGTGCTGCACTGTCAACATGCAAAGCAAGATGTTCCTGCTGGTGCGATAGTGTCTTGTCTAGTGACTATTGTCTATGTACAGCCAGCTAACTGCTGATTGGATCTAATGCACACTCCTAGGGATGGAACACACATCTGGTATTGTATACCAGGCCAACCCCCTGTGGCAGGAGAGGTTATAGGCCACAGTGCAGAAGCCACTGCAACTGTATTGTTAGATGGATGTGATGCGCCTACTAAAGTACCATCCAAGCATTTGTGTTTATGCCTATGAGCTATTATTGCAATTACTTTTTTCATGTTCTTGCTTCTTGCTGTTTGTGTTTTTATAGTATGTGGAATGCCACTAAATCGAGCCACCGGCCCATGACAAGTAAAGGACGCAGAGACTTGAAGAGTCCAGTGCCCTATTACAATGTGAGAAAGGTTTCCCCAACCCCTTTGAGGCTCAGGGATATTTGCGGAAGATCCTGGTGGAAAGTTTTGTAAGAGCCAAAGGAATGGGTGGAGAGTGTGACCCAGGTATTCCTCTAACCCTATGATAACAAGCCATGGACCTGCCTCCTTCCCTCCTCTGCAAAGAAGCCACTCCCCTTCCTTCTTCCAGCCAATCTGTTAACCATAGCCATTTGCAGGGAGGGGCTAAGGGCATAAAAGCTGGGAAAACCACCAGGCTGATCTCTTGCCATCTTGTAAGGCTGTCTAGAACCACAGGATTTATGTCTGGGTGTGGACTTTTGAACACAGCTGTGAATGGGGGGCACCCCACCCACTTGTCTGTAAGTAAACCCACACCCCAAGCTCAGTTAGCAAGTCCAATAAACTTGTTAATATTCTTCAAATCTGGGTTTGGATAATTTTTTCCTTAGGCTGTCACAAGGACCATGGGAGGAGGGAATCAGATGCCACGGGACCCTCCCCACAGTGAATTTGACTTACACTAGCTTAAGTCTACTAATACCTGACAATATACAAGAAATAACCTTATATTTTTTTTGAAAAATTCTTTCTCAAATTGAGACTGTCAGATTGATTTGAGTACAGCCCTTTATTCTTAAATTCAAGAGATGCATACAGGAACTGAATAAAAGTTTATGACTAAGTAATCCCTATATAAAGAAAAAAAACTGTGTTGTGTAATTTTGTCTTTTATAGAAAAAATTAAATGGATTATTGAATCGAATTTAGGCCACCTAGGCTTCAGGGACACATAGGTTACTCTGTGACTGGATTTGACCCAGTTCCACAGATGGCCTTGCCACTGTGACCCCTACTCACCTTCCACCTCCTCCCTCCTGCTGTTGTAAGGTACCAGAATCAGGATCAGACCATCAAATAGATATCTACCCTAAAGCTCATTAAGAACAGCATTCACAAATAAAAGACATGTACATGAGCAGTGTTTTGGATATCCTGGTAGAGGAGAATATGTTCTGCCAGAACAAGTGCAGGGACTGATTGAAACCTATCCACAATATGGCTATTCCCCCTTCTTGCCAAACTGAAGTACCTTTCTACTACTTGATGTTTTTCTGAAGATTGGTTTCCCTTGGCTGGTAAAGTAATGCAACTGGCATGATCAGTGCTGAGACCTGTAGCAAAAGTAAGAATGACAGCACTCAGGAGATCCAGCATTGCTTCTTTGGGATCTGTGGAAGACTTGCTCACCATGTTCAGTCATGTACAGAACAGGGGATGTCATGTTTGACAGTATTACAAATTTAAGTTGTAAGCTATATCTGGACAGTCAATGTACTATAAGCGACTTTTTGGTATTGTTATGAAAATAAAAAGATTTTTAAAGAAGAGTTTGACTATTGGTGACAAAGACAGGGGAATATAGTCTGTGCCAAATAACTGATGCTTTCACAGCAGGGCACTGCATTATTTTTGTGAAAGGTCCCTTTTAATTTTTCTACTTACCTATTTTTATTTTACATGTATGAGTGTTTCACTTGTATATATGTAATTATAGTTTTCATTGTTTGAATTTTTCTAAATGCTGTATTTCTGTTTCAGTTACTGAGTTTTATTCTTTAAAGAAGAATTTTAGCTATTCAATCATTACAGTGTGAGGATTGTTAAATGTATATTTAGAGTAAACATAATTTTGAAATTTCTGATAATTCCTGGGAATACTGATTTACTGTCCCTGAAACTCAAAGAATAAAATGCCAAAAATTTGAAAACACTGAGAAATTTGCTTCTTCTCACTGTATGATATAATTCTAAAATATATCATTGTTGCTGAACTAAGGTAGATTGTTTTATTTTTGGAGGGGGGATTTCTTACCCACTTCCCATGTCTATGCCAGGATTTTGACTAGTTTGAGCTTGCACAGGACTTGTGCATGCTGTCACCATTGCTGAGAGTTCATATGATCTGACAAGCTAAAGGACATTTGGGGACACAAATCAGATTCTATAGGCTGTAATATATTATATGTGTGTGTGTGTGTGTGTGTGTGTGTGTGTGTGTGTGTGTGTGATATGTGTGTGATACATATGTGTGTATTAGAAAGAAAAAGAAGGGAGAAAGCAAGAGAGAGAGAGAGAGAGAGAGAGAGAGAGAGAGAACAAGGTGTCCAGAGAATACTAATGCATGTCTCAATGTATATCAACAAAGCTTCCTCATGCAACAGAGGGTGATGAACACAAAAGGCCACAACTGGCCAGAGTGTAGAGAATAAAAGTCTGCAGACTTTGGGTCCCTGGACAGGACTCCTATATTAAATTTCACCCACCCACGGATCAGGGATCATTCTGGAAGAGTGGACAGAAAGATTGTAGGAACCAGGGGAGAAGGTGCATGACCATAAGAAAACAGTCTTCCAGCTCCTAGGACTTTGCTCATATGAACTTACAGCAATGGTGACAGCATGTACAACACCCATGCAAACTCAACCACAAAAAACAGCACAGAACTGGGGGAATGGGCAGTAGGATGAGGTTTGGCAAGGAGCTATTGGTGGCTGATCACTTTTGGGTAAAGGAGAGTTGATCTTCTCAACTCCTTTAAGGAATGACACTAAACGGGCTGAACAGGCTCCAGTGGACTCACACAAAGGAACATCTGGGTGCACAAACTTGACCAGACAAGCTTAACACACAGGATAAAATGCTTGAAGTCCTGTGGGCAGGCTGTGGGGGGGTAGATAGGAAAGCAGGGGTACTAAATATCATTGAGATGTATTGTATGAAATCTACAAAAATTCAATTAAAACATATTTTTAAAATGTGCATGAAATTGCCCACCAGGGGCAGCTACAGATAAAGGAGGGGATTTAAATACCATCAAACTATACTATTTGAAAAGCTCAAAAATACAATATTTTTAAATAAGAATAGTATAGTGTTTAATAAGTTCATTGAAATGAAATAAACCTAGATTTTAATTTCTGTAATTTAAGAAAAATATCAAAAATTCAATATTTTAAAATAAGAATAGTATTTTGATAAGTACATTGAAATGAGATAAACCTAGATTTTAATTTCTGTAGTTTTATGATGCAAAGTACTAACTTTTTAATTTTATAAGGATTAAAATATAGTCTACCTATAAAAGAAAAAAATTACTCTATGCTGTTATTCTGTGATATTTATTCCATAGTACCTGTTCCTCATAACGCAGTCTGGAAAAATGTTAAAGACTGTAACCTTTTACTAATTGTTATCTTAATAAAAATTATACTAGATTTAGCAATCTTATTATGCAGGGATTTATTTGTAGTACTTGAAATGTATTATTCGGTACTTTTCTAGAATATAAGTTAGTTTTAAGTATTTTACTTTTCTGGAATCTGTAGTATATCTGACTAACCAGTTTATCACCAAATTGTGCACTATCAGTTTACATAAATAGAACTGATTTTTGTATGTTGACTTTGTATCTGGCTACTTTGCTAAATATATTGATCATAATAAGATTTTGTGAAATATTTATGAGTTTTCTATCTATATGATATCAACTGAAACTAGAGATTAATTCATACATGCTACAATGTGTTTTCATCAAATCCATCTCTCATTTCTTCCCCTCCAACTCTTTCTCTACACCTCCCATCAATATTCCCCCCTCATGTGTTCTTTGTTATAAGCCTACAAAGTTCATTTTGTGTGTCTATCTGTATGTGCATGGGTGTAGGTCCATGTGCAGGAGTATAAGTAATCCTTCAGGGTCCATCCCTGAAAAAAAAAAAAAAGAACTCTTCTGCCCCTAGAAGTCATCAGTTGTCAATAGTTCCTTGGCTAGAAGATAATTTGGCTTGCTTCTTGCTATTTTTCAATTTTCTCTTTCATTTATGTCTTTTAAATATTTATTATTTACTTTCTACAGCCAGCTTTGGGTTTAGTTTGTTTTTCTTTTGCTAGTTATTTAAGTTTTAAAAGTAGGTTGTTGATTTTAAATATTTTTTTAATGTAAGCATGAAGAACTAAAAAGTCTGCCCTCTACACCAATTTTATTGTTCCTTCAAGTTTTGATGCATTACATTTTCATTATTTATCAACATTTTTCTAGTTTCTCTTTGTTTTTTTTTTGCTATGCCCATTATTCCTCTAAAATGAATCATTTAATTTTCATATATTTTTGAGTTTTTTATTTAATTTCTACCACTAATTTTTCATATTATTCATTGTGGCCAGAGAAGATACTTTGAATTTCATTTAGCTTTCAAAAATCTTTAAGGGTTTAATTTCTAGCCCACTGTGTGGATTATTCTGGAAAATATTCCACTTTCACAGGAGAACAATTAATATATCATTATGGATGGAGGGTATATATGTGTGGGTTACATCTTAGATCTAGTCCCTTTACTGTGTTGATTCCTTACAAATTTGTTTTGGTATTCCCTCTCTATAGAGAATGAAGCCTTTATTATTTAACTGCATTAGAACAAATAGGCAAATTATCAAAAAATTCAGGAAATAAAGCAGAGATTGGATGTAAAAGATGTAAATTTTGCTTTTGGATGCAATAATTGAAAATTCTAGAATGCCCTGCCATGCCATGCTCCTCTTTGGTCTTCCACTGGATAGCCCATTAACATTCCATGATTATGCTTGCACATTTATTAATAATGACAACATAATATTTATTGTATCTTATGTTTCCTATATTGTTATTTTTTCTTTATTAAAAAATTTAAAGTATTTATTGGAAGAGGGGGAGGAAAGTTTGTAAGAGCCAGAGAAGAGGGGCATGACCATATGGAAATAGAGCCTTACATGTTCCTGCATGCTCATATGATTCTATGACAATGGTGTCATCATTCAAAAGTCCAATACAAATTCAGGCAGATAAAAACCCAGCATAGAACTGGGGAAATTAACACCACACCCCAATCTTCACTGAGGAAACATTGGAATCTGATTACTTCTGGGTGAGGAAAAGCTGATCTTTCTAAAACAAGAGACTCTATATAGGCTGACTAGACCTCAGTGGATGGACTCTCACTGGGGAACATCTGGGGACACTGACTTGACACAGTGGGCCTTAATACAGATGTCAAAATGTTTTGGTTCCAGTGGGGGAGCTGAGGAAGTGTGCCTGTGGGGATGGGGTTATAAAGATGATTAATATTGTTTGAGATATTCTGTATAAAACATAAAAATTCAATAAAAACAAAATTTTTAAAATTATTTATTGTTTCCCAGTTCTTTTATATATTAAATTTACAGTTACATGAATAGGCAAACAAAGTGTGCTTTAGTCATATCCCCCAATTATCTTCCTTTATTCTCTTGGCTCTCCCTATCCACTGAGATTTTTCTTCTTCCCACAAGTCTCCTCATTACTTTCATGTCTATTTGTGTGTGGGGGGGCATCCTACTGCATTTAACTAAGGTTGTGTGAGTGTAAGTGGAAAGTTATTCACTTGTGTAATGGCCCTGTACCAGTGGATATGCTGGAATATGATTCCCCTCCCACAGGAATGGTTAGTTGTGAATAACTCTTCAGGAAAGGGTAGAGCCTTGGAGCCCAACTCCCATTCTTAATACACCATTGATGGTCCAAGTCCTGGTGAAGGTCTTGTGAAGGTAGACACTGTTACTGTGAGTTTGTGGGTACAACAGCCATATCATACCCAACAGACAGAATGCCTAAATTTTTCAATAAAGCAAATATGCTTCAATGATTGAGGTTTCTGACAGTCAACAATATTTCCTAAAAATTGATAAATTCCAAATAAATTGAAGGGGTAAGAGCAGGAGTGACAGCTGAGATGGGCATTGTTTCCTTGTTAGACAATTATTTTCCAAAGCTTAGAATTACAAGTAAGAGTGTGGTATTTAAGGTATTGATGAAGTCTGGCTGGAATATACAATTTAGGAAAACAACATATGGACTCATGTAATATTTAATTCTACTAGCAGAACTGAATAATATAGAAAGCTCTAGTGAACCTCAGAAAAATTGCAGTTTAGGACTTCAATCAGTTCAAACCAATACATTTAAAGTACTGCCAGAAGGAAAAACGGTCTGCATCATGTGTAAATTCAGACATCAGTCTCTGTGGGTAAAACTTCGGTTAAATATATTACACCAAATTCTAGGTCAGTGTATTTAAAAGAGATACCACAGAATGGAATACTGGGCCACAAAGCTCCTCATTCTATGTGGGATTATTCAAATGAAATGATGAATGCCTGGGCATTCTTATAGAACCTGGAGATTTAACCAGATTAAAATTAACAAGTTAAATTAAATTAATCTTAATTTCCCATCAGGAATTTAAATTTTATCTAATCTAAAATGCCAGTATTTTGCAGTGTCAATATTGCAAGCCACAGGTTGCTGGTTCTCTGACAGTGTCATGTCTTTTGTGGAGAATACAATGCAAGAGCTTGTCAGGAAAGACGTGCAGCATTTGCATAATATATTCAAAATAGCTGATGAACAAGATCACTATCACAGAGAAAGAACGTTCCAAAAGAAGGCAGGTGGATGTCTTAGCTATCTCAGTTTTCTAGTACTGCGTCAAATGTATTTAATATTACCATTTATTAAATAAAATTTAGTCACTTGTTCAAATATTTGGGGTACGATTTTGACATTAAAAAGTTACTCTGCACAAAGGAATGTTTCTGGACATTGTACTTTGAAATGTACATTAAAATGGTATATTTTAGACACAAAGTCAAAATCAGGAGGCAAAATTTATATTATTCCTTGTTTTCTAAATATAGTTTTATTCAGTTCGCTCAGAGAGGTGCATGCTAGAAATCCCAGCACTTGGAAGACAGAGGCAGAGGCAGAAACTGTGGTAAGTTGAGGAAAGCCTCATCTACATAAGGAGTTCTAGGCAACTAGAGCTATATACTTAGTCCTTGTCTCAAAAAACGGTTTTTTTAAAATATAGTCCTACCTATGTATTTATATTATGTCTAATTTTACATTAAAAAAGAAAACTGAGTCAATCCAACAAAAATTGTTTCTACAGCTAGACAAACTGAAAATACAAACTTTTGGCACCTTTATAGAAAAAAACCTATCGATACTCCTAGTTCAAAGTACATAACCATGATTCTATGTGTTTTGATGCAGAAATTAAGACTGAACTAAATATGATTTTGCATTTTTAATTATCAATATATTATCATTTCTTTTGAGATAGTGTCCCCTTGTAGCCCCAGTTGGCCTGGAACTCTGTATGAGACCAAGGTAACCTCACTCCAATTGAGAATCACCTGCTTCTGCATCCCCAGTGCTTGGATTAAAGATAAGTTACATGTCAAGAGTCTAGAACAAAAGCAAAACACAACACACTTGACAAAGTAATAAAATAAATAAATAAATAAATAAATAAATAAATAAATAAATAAACAAAACAAATCTGTGTTATTCACAGAAGTGTAATTTGAATTAGCCAAATTCTGGAAACAATCAATTCTTTTGAAGAGGGAGCTATTCAGGAAAGTGCACACCCCTAAAAAACAGCAGAACAAGATATTGCAAACTCTATATTATGGGGAAGTAATTGAAAACTATAATATTGCATCAAAATTGTGGCGTAAAGTGCATAATATGCTATTATTTATCTAGAAATTTGAGAGGAATATAAACATGCATTAATACATATAATACATTGTATTAGTAACAAACAGAATGCTTCAAAACCAGGACGCTAACATTTGTCTGTAGTATAGCAGGAGAGAAAATAGGGTAAACAGAACAAAGAGGAAAGTAGATGTCTTTGAAAATAGCTTTCATATATTTAATTTCAAAACTTTGCAAATATTATTTGTATGGGTATAGTTCCTGAAAATGAAATAAATGGAATTATGTGTGTAGAGGTACCATAATCTCAGAAAGGGGAACTTTAATGGGCATAATAACAACTCTCTCCTTCCCTTCCTACTTACACAGACCATGTCCTAGCACACAGAACTTCTGAATATGCCCCTAGACAAAAGGATTTTTCAGAGTGACACTGGGATGCTGTCTCCCAATTGGCTGGTTCCTCCAATGGGCAGGAAGTAGGAAGGAGAGCTGGGAGCCATCTTGGGATGGAAGCCAGGAGCCGCTGGTAGAGCATGATGGTGTAAGAAACTCGCAGCCAGCGCAGCAACTCGAAGAAAGAATGGACTGACTCCCTGTGGACCTGGGGTAAGATCACTGTCCCCGGAGTCATAAGCGATTGTGGGGCTATGGGCATAGTGGTGGGGCTCTGAATGGCGGTGGTGTGGGGCTAGGTACTGGGTACTCTATTCTTTTGTAAGTTAATAAACTCACATAAAATATATTATATGGTTTTTCTGATCATAAACAGGAGACCCAGAGAGAATTTGGGCCACAGAATTGGTGTAGTCGGCAGGATATGAGGAAACTAAGAATGAGTTTTAGTAGAGTGCTAATGGCACTGATGTGGTTTTTGCAATGGGTTACTAGAAAGAGGACAGCCACGCAGAAGCATGGGCCACAGCTCTGTTGTAAATGTGAGAATATGTTGCAGGTATGTGAAGATTTGTTAAAAGTTACCCCAAAATTAGAAGATCTTTTATCTGCTCTGGACCCAAAGGGAGCTCCCAGAAAAATAAAGCAGCCACTTTACATGATAAAAGTTGTGCCCCAGGTGGGAAAAGCTGAAAAGGAAGACCTGGGTGCACAGCTGGAGACAGAGGAAAGGCAGGACATTTTGACTTGTGTAAAGGTCAAGGATTCAGAGAAAAGACAGATAATAGTAAAAAGGAAGAAAAAGCTATCTGTACTATAGCTAGGAAATATTCCATGCTGGAAGTGTTAAAGCTAGGAAAAACTTATAAGCAAACAAGCAAAGAGCCCCTGGCCACATGGCTTGTGAGCATGGGACATGGGAGCAAATGACATCAGTCTAAGTCCTTCAGAAGCTTCACAGCTGAGTTATATAACCACCCATCCATCCTTACTACATAGGCTGTTCAACCTAGGCCAATTTAGGGGGGAGCAGTCCTTAATGGGATAGCTGGTTGAAGGCATTAAAGATACATGGTTTTCACCAAGGGAGACTAACATGATTAGGAGGAGCTGGAGGACTATAAAGGAGGGGCAGGCATTACTGAGAGAACTAGGTATGAGAAAAGCAATATATGATGTCCAGTTCACTGGGCCAGATGAGACTTGTTCACCAGAGATATGAAAGAAAGCTTAATTCAACTGGGACATCAAGAATGGTATGGGGCTTTAATGGCTTTATTAAGCCTTTTGATGGGACAGTATCTTTGTAAAGTGAGAGAGGCTTTGGTAAATCTAAATGATTCTGACCAGCATGTAAAACATGTCTTTGAAATAACAGAACACCCTATAAGAGATATAAAAAAGACCAGACAGAGGAAATGGTCCACTTGAGTTACTTGAAGACAAATGTGGCAAGACTTATGTCAAGCCCAAATCCCCAGAGAAAAAAATTGATAGAAAACCAAATTCATTACTAAGGCATTTCTGGAAGGCTTTAAAACCAGGAGGACAGTTTACAAAGGACATTCAAAGGATAACAACTCTACAAGGGGTGGTAAAGAATCCCCAACGATTAAATAAGATGCATTTCTCTTCTGATAAAGGCTATACTAGGGGAGGAAGCAGGTTTTCCCACCAAGTTCTCCCCGAACAACCTGGTATGGTCAATGGGAAGATGACAGATGTGGCTACAGTCAGGAGGCAGACCCAGAGCCTGTCTGACTCAGGGAAACAAAAAGTGCAGCAGGGAGAGGCCCCCCTGCCTCCTTAGCCCAGTGCAGGTTCAGGCAACTGGAGCCAACATATGTAAGTGTATCAAGAATAAAAGAACCCAAATGGATAACTAAAAATGGTAATGAGCTGACCAAATTAATGCCTCATACCTATGCTATGGTACCTAACAAGGATCTATGGAGAAAACAGTTAATACAAATGGACAAAACCTTTCTAAGCTTTATGAGACCTTTTCTATGAGTGATTTAATATTTAATGTTGACATTCCTTTGAATGTTTTACAGATGTGTAACCCATTTGAAAGATACCTGAAGAAGCAAAGGCCAGCTACTGACAACTGTTAAGAAAATCTACAGTACCAGGGGTGGGTTGCCCCCCTATGAGCTGTTGGTCAGAGAGAGACCCTTGAGGTCCTCCAATTCACCGAGGCTATTGCCATTAATGTCAGTTGTACATTAGAAAGGTCGGTAAGGCCTTGTTGCTGAGGACACTGCATGTTGTGAGCGTGGGAGAAGAACAGATGGAACTGAGACTAAGCCAAAAAAAAAAAAAAAAAAAAAACTGTGCCACTGAATGGATGACGTTCATATTGCCAGAAGGCCCTTTACAGATGGTTGGGGAAGAAAGGATCCCCTATAAGTCTACTCAATGATGGACCCCACGTGCTGCACACTACAGACATGCCAAGCAATACCTGCAAGTGCAATAATGGCTCAACCACATATGTACAACTGACAAATTTCTAATTGGATAAGGCCCACTTCTAGGGGTTGAACATACATCTGGTGCTGTACACCAGACAAATGCCTTTTTCAAGAAAGACTACAGGCCCTAGTGGAGAGGCCATCATAAGTATATTGTTTAATGAGTATAGTACACCTACTGGGATATTGTCTAAGCATTTGTATTTACATTCATGTTTGTTTAAATGTGTCTACTTCCTTCCATTTATCTTTATAGTAGGAAAAAAACACCACTGATATAGATCAGTGGACACGGCCTAAAGACAATTAATGGGGAAGCCCAAGAAGCCACTATCTCGTCATGATACAAGAGAGATCACCCTACATCTATCACCCCTCCAAGGCTCAGGGACTTAAGCAGAAGATTGGAGGAAAGATTCTAACAGTGGAGGAAAGGGGTGAAGTGTCTTCTGATTGGCTGGTTCCTCCAATGGACAGGGCCTGACATGAGCAGGAAGTAGGAAGGAGAGCTGGGAGCCATCGTGGAATGGAAGCCAAGATCCGCCGGTAGAGCATGATGGTGTAGGAAACTTGTAGCCAGTGCAGCAACTCAAAGAAAGAATGGACTGACTCCCTGTGGACCTGGGGCAAGATCGCTGGCCCTGGAGGTGTGAGTGAATGGGTGAGCTATGGGTGTGGCACAGTCTGATAAGGCCAGCTCTGAGTGGCAGTGGTGCAGGGCTAGGTACTGGGTAATCAATTCTTTTGTAAATTAATAAACTCACATAAAATATATTATATGGTTTTTCTTATCATAAACAGGAGACCTAGAGAGAATTTGGGCCACAGATGCAAACATTAGAAAGTGAAGATTATTCTGAATCATGATAGTTCTACCAAATCTATTCATGAGTCCTTAAAATTGAAGGACCTGATGTAAGAACCAGAAGGCAGGTAGATGGACTACAAAAATCCCATCTTTTGGGCATGGAATAGCTGTTCCAATCATGAACTCAGTGTAACTGTGCTTTCTTAAACTGAGCCTGCACAAGAAAGGGCCTATGAAGAGTCAACCATGGATGAAGACTGTGATCACAAGACCCTGCCTGTCCTGCCTTCTGAACTAGTGGTCCCCGATAGACTCAAGGAATCGGAGAGCCACTATCTTCAGTTGAGTAACTACTTGATAAGACTGCTAGGCTCCGATGGAGAGTTCCAAATCCATGATCACACATGTGACCCGGGTAAATTCATTGAGTCTCAAAACAAAAGAAATAGAACGTGAATGTGGGAAAAGGACTTACAGGGAGGAGAGCAGATTGATAGGATGGCTAGAGCAAGGATGCTATAGAGCAAGAGTCATCAGGATGCATTGCATTCAGGCATGAAAATGTCAAGGAACAAAATTTAATAATAAAGAGAAATGGGAATAATAGCTTCAAGTCATCCAAACAAAACAAAACTTTTAAAGACTTTGTGTATGGTGAGAGAAGGGATCTAGTTTCATTCTGGATGCCACCAGCCAGTGCAGCCAGCACCATTTGTTGAAAATACTGTCTTTTCTCCAGTGTGTATTTGTGGTACCTTTGTCAAAAGTCAGGTAGATGTAAATCTGTGGTCTTAAATATGGGGCCTCATTTTATTCCAAATTCAATGTGTCTGTTTTTATATCAGTACCATGCTGTTTTTATTACTATATATCTATAATACAATTTGAGATCAAGGATGGTAAGGCCTCCAGCCATTTTTTATTTTCATGATTATTTTGGTTATCCTTGGGTTTTTGTGTTTCCATATGAAATTTCAATTCCTGTGAAAAATTGTGTTTCACTTTTAATGGATATGGCATTGAATTTGTAGAGTGCTCAGTTAGTGTCCTAGTTTTCTTCTCTTTCACTATGATTTTAAAAAGAGGGGGGTGCTGGAGAGACGGATCAGCAGTTAAGAGCACTGACTTCTCTTGCAGAGGGCCTGGGTTCGATTCCCAGCATCCACATGCCAGCTACGAACTGTCCTTAACTTCAGTTCCAGGGGAATCCAAAGCCCTCTTCTGATCTCGGCATTGCACAACTCGGGTACACTCACATAAATGCAGGCAATACACTCATACACACAAAATAAAAATAAAAATAAAAACAAAAACAAAAACAAAACCCAAACCAAACAAACAAACAAATAAAAAAACCCACTGACCAAAACAAACTTGTGGAGGAAAGGATTTATTTATCTTACATCTCTCAGGTCATATACATCATCAGTGAGTGAAGTCAGGGCATGAACGAACTGGAGGCAAGAGCTGAAACAGAGACCATGGAGGAACACTTATCACTGGCTTGCTTCCCTGGCCTTGAAACTCAGTCTACTTTCTTATACAATCTAGAACTACCTGCCCAGAGGTGGTGGCCTGGGCCCTCCCACCTCATTCAACAATCAAGAAAATGCCCCACAGACATGTATGGCTACAGGCCAATCAAATGGAGACAGTTCACTTCTAGACTGTTGGGTAGCCATGTCCTCCAAGATAGTCATGCCTCCCACCCAATCCATCAGCTTCAATTTCATGAGGGGGTAGGTCTAAGGACAGATACTGAGAATGCTGGAAACGGCTAAGGACACTGGGAAAAAGAGTGTGGTAGTCACCATTTTGGAAGTGTTAAAGCAGATCAAACATGCACAGATGGCACAGATCTGAAATATGGGAAAGAGCCCACAGAATTCATGTCTATGTGAGTCACCCTCTTCCAAATAGCATAAACCTTGTTGGCAAACCCAAATAAATATTCCTATTCCCCAAACTGTAACTTAAAAGGGACATTGTGGTGGTTTACCAGACTGTGGGGCCATGGGACTCCAGGGAGCAAGTGTGTGTCTCTCAGGGGAAATCTTGGCATGACATAGATATTTGCTCCACGCAAGTGTGTTGACAACAGAAGCTAACCAGCAAAATTGACTCCTTGTTAACTTGATACACAAACACAGCACTATTAAACCATAACCTTTTGATGTATTCCCAAGACCTTATGTTAGTATTACAATACAAAACAGTACAATTTTAAAAGTCCCATAGTCCTTAAAGATTACAATACTTTTAAAAGCACATATCTCAGGGATGGAGAGGTGGCTCAGCGATTAAGAGCACTGACTGCTCTTGCAGAGGACCCGAGTTCAATTCCCGGCACCAACATTGCAGCTTAACTCTAGTTCCAGGGAAATCTGAAGCCGTCTTCTGACCCCTGTGCCATTGCACAACACAGTTGCACTCATGTACATACAGGTGATATATTCATACACATTAAATAAAAATAAAATAAAATTTTTTTAAAGCACATATCCCTTTAAAATAATTCAAAATCTCTCAACTTTGTTCTTCTGGAAAATCCAAATAGGTTACATGCTGTATTACTTTAAAAGGGAAGAACCAGGCTACACTTAAGCAAAACCAGTGTCCAGCAATTTAGATGAATATTTGACATCTGGATTTCACTTATGATTTTCTGGGTTCCAACGGGCTTGGGGAGCACCACTCTCTGGCTCTGCCATTGACAGCACACACAGCTGGTCTCATAGGCTCAGGCTGGCTCCTCTCCACACTTGCCACTATTCTTGGTAGTCATCCCATAGTCCTGACATCTCCATTATGCTGGGTCTCCATTGCCACTGAGGCTGTACCTTTACCAATGGCCTCACCAGTGCTTTCACAGTGCAAAGCCTCAAATTCTCTTCATGACACCTTTATGCCTTCAAAACCAGTACTACCTGGGAGAGTCTTATATATTGCTAAGTTCTGCTCCCAGTGTGATCTGCAGCCTTGGCTCCATCTAGACCAGAGCTTCTATGTGCTGACTCTAAGGAAATATTTCCCAGATGTCACTTCAGTGATGCTGGTCTGTTCTTACTCATAACTAGTTTTTCATCCCCACCTGATCAGCATCGATTACCCCAGTAAAGTACAAAACATTTCACATCCAAAATTCATTCAATATATATTACACAAACCTCCCTGATGGTCTTTGCATCCCTTTGAGCTACTATAAGCAAGAACTCCATTGTCTGCACCTCTTTCAGCATTTTATTCTATGTTCCTACAGAACAGTTCACTAAGCTGAAAGTACTTTTCTAATCCAAAGCTGCAAAAACATCCATAGTTCTTCCAGATACATATGGTCAGGGACATCAGAACAATATCTCACTCTCTGGCACAAATTTGTGTCCTTGTTTTCTACTTCTGTGTTAAAAACACTGACCAAAACCAACTTGGGGAATAACGGGTTTATTTTAACTTATATCTCCAAGGTCACAGCCTATCACTGATGGAAGTTAGGGCAGGAACTCAAAGCAGGAACCAGGAGGTAGGAGCTGAAGCAGAGACCATGAAGGAATGCTGCTCACTGGCTTGCTTCCCTGGTTTTACTCAACCTGCATTTTTTTCTTTCATTTCTTTTTTATTTTTCAAAGTTATTTATTTAATAATCATATAATTAGAAGAAGCATTTCATGACAACAGCATTGACATATTCAATAACAGTTTCCAGAGCTACCTTGCATCTGTTTCAAGATTGGCTGTAATTTTTAGGTTTACAGTTGAATTAATACAGTTATGCAATATTGTACTCAGTATAAACCCTTTAAGACATAAAATTAAAT
>NW_008339767.1:1769402-1773335 GCF_000622305.1 Nannospalax galili
TGCATTTCTAATCTCTATACATCTGATTAATACTAGTCACAGTCGGTTACTTTCTGAGCACCTTGGCACCTGAGCATGGATATAAAGTCATCAGGTAGATTTCAATGGTAATGCTTTTCACATCTACTAATTATTAAGGAGCAAATTTTTATGCTTTGAAGAATTATTTTTTAATTTTTTAAAAAAATTCAGTAACCACATGATTAGAACAAGCATTTCATTACAACTTTAACATATTCAGTAACATACTCTAGAGCAAGGATACATCTCCTTCAAAAGTGGCTGTAAATTTTTAGGTTCATTATTGAATTAATACAGCTATACAATATTGAACTCAGTATAAACCCTCTAAGATATAAAACTGAATGAGTTTTTACCCTTTAAAGAAGATCTCCATTTCAAGATATGCTATTTCTTACATTTTTTAATATTATTTTTTACTCTTTTTAGAAGCATATCATTACAGCTTTAAGATGCCCAATAACAGTTTCCAGAGCAAAGACACAGCTCCTTCAAAAGTGGCTATAAAATTTCTAGGTTCGCTGTTGAATCAATACATTTATACAATATTGAACTCAGTATAAGCTCTGTAAATTGAATGAGTTTTTAACCCTCAAAAGAGATCTCCATTTCATTATAAAATATACTGTTTCTTACAGAAAGACTCATTTTTTTGCTAATAACACTTAGATGTTGGCACGTGCATCTCTAATCTGTATGTATCTGATTATTACTAGTCATAATTGTTTTGACTCAAGTCCTTGGTGCCTGTGTATGTCTATAAAGTCATCGGGTAGATTTCAGTGGTAATGTTCATCACATCTACGAATTAACATGATGTAAACTTTTATGCTTCCTCCTCAAATACATTTTTTAATTTGATTATTTTTCTGTGTTTGTATATCACACAGAACATCCCAAACCATCTTATTCAACTATACACCCACTTCCCAGATGGCCTTCCTCCCCCTACTAGAGCCCTTATACTGTGTTAACCCTGCTAGTGTCTGTTGTGTTGTCGGCACCCCCAGGCATTCCATACTACTTCTCCACCTGGTAAATCTAGTCAGCCTATCTAGCGGTCTTTGTTTTAGGAAGGTCAGCTGTTCCTCATGTAGCAGCAATCAGTTGTCAATATTCCTTTAGATAAGATTGGGGTCTGCTGTTTATTTTCCCAGTTCTATGCTGAGTTACTATCTGGGAGTCCCTTGGGCCAATCTGGCCAACAACTCAAAAGAAGGTATCTCCTATCTGGCATTGTTGCTTTTTCTGTAGACTTTAGCTATATGTATGGAATCTTAAAAATTATATTGGCCCCTTTAATCTTTGGTTATATTTTTCTTTGGGTGTTTAAGGCCATACAGTTGGCCCAGATAAACCAATTTATTTTTACTCTTAAGATCATTTGAGGATCTGTTCCTCAGATGTCACAAGGGCTTGAGAGGAGCCCCTGGCTCCTTTCTTTTACCAGTTCCACCTATGTGAAGATAAGTCAAAGGTCCTTCTCCACCATGGCTGGCTTTGCTTGGAAGCAAGGAGGAAATGTGTTGACTTTCCTCTTTGTAAACTGAACACTGGTTCATGTCCATCTCATGGGGTCTCCTCAGCCTCCTTAATCAAGAGGACAGGTGGCCCACCACAACTACAGGACATTTTGGGAGATGCTCATAGTCCCCTGGAACTAGTCGACCCAGGAGGGCCAGGGAGCTAAAACTGTCTTTTATGTCCCTCTGATCAAATTAGTATAGGCCTCAAAGTATGTCTGTTAAACATCTAAGAAGGTTAGTTCCACCAGTCTGGTACTTTTAATTACTGTGTGACATGTAGATAAATCTTGGGCAAAGACCAATTGTTCTCAGATAAATCTTACCTATATTTCTTGATTTGGTATGTATAATTTGTCAAGAGGTTGTTGGACTAATATGGTTCCATCTGGTTATTAAAACTAGCTAGGTATTATTTATCTCTAGTGTTGTCTAACCCTTCCATCATGGTCTTCCCGATACCCCCATTTTCCCCCTTTCTCCCTTAATTACACCCTTCTACTATAGTCCTACCTCTCTTGAGCTCATTCTTTCCCTTTATCAACTAGGTTCCTTGTATAGCCTTCCCTACCCCTTCCCTTAAACTATCCCAGTTTTTATCCATATCGCCCTTATTAACACCTGTTTCCTACTGTTCTCTTTGAGGTTCTTTCTTTCCTTTACCTCCCAAGTTCCTTTCCATTATCCTGATTCCTGTAGTTAAGTCTGAATGCATACTTACTTATCAGGATTTGGCTCTAGGATCCACATATGAGGGAGAACATACATCAATTTTTTTTCTGAGTCTGTGTTGCTTCACTTAGTATAACACTCTAGTTCAATTCATTTGTCTGCAAATTTCATGATTTAATCTTTCTTTACTGCTGAGTAAAACTCCATCATAAAAATGAATCACATTTCCATTATGCACTTGTCAATTGATGGACACTTAGGTTGCTTCCATCTTTTACCTATCATGAAAGGAGCAGCAATAAACATGTATATACAAGGGTCTCTGCAATAGGATGAGTTCTTTGGGTATATGCCAAGGAGTGGAATAACTGGGTAAAATATTAGGTTCATTTGTCGTTTTTTTAAGAGTTCTCCACAATACTTTCCATAGGGGCTGAACAAGTTTGCAGTGAATGAGTGTTCCCCTTTCCCCACATCCTCTACAACATTTGTTATCAATTGTTCTCTTGATCTTAGCCAGTCTGACTGGGGTAAGATGAAATCTTAAAGTAGTGTTAATTTGAATTTCCCTCATTATTAGTGATGTTGATGTTTCATAGCCACCTTTACTTCTTTTGAGAACTCTCTGTTCAGCTCCTTAGCCCAACTTTTAATTGTGTTGCTTCTTGTCTTGAGTCTGTTTTTTTAGTTCATTGTATATATTCTGGATATTAAACCTCTGTCAGATGTGTTGCTGGTATATATTTTCTCCCATTCTGTGGGTTTTGTGTATAGAAGCTTTTTAGTTTAATGAGGTCTCATTTGGTGATCCTTGACATTGTTTCCTGAGCAAAGGATATCCAGTTTAGAAAATCCTTTCCTACACCTATTTCTTGTAGGTTTTTCCAAGTGTTTTCTCCTAACAGTTTCAGAATTTCAGGCTCTACATTGAGGTCTTTGACCCATTTGGAATTGACTATTGTGCAAGGTGAAAGATAGGGGTTTAGTTTCATTCTTCTACAGGTGGAGATCCAGTATTGCCAGAACCATTTGCTGAAGGTGCTGTCTTTCCTCCAGTGAATGTTCTTGGCCCCTTTGTCAAATATCAGGTGGCTGAAATTGCATGTACTCAGGTTTGCATCTTCAATGATTTTCCATTGATCTATGGGTCTATTTTTGTGCCAGTACCATGTTGTTTTTATAACTATAGCTCTGTAATACAGCTTAAAATCTGGTATAGTATTTCCCCCAGCATTGCTCTTAGTGCTCAGGGTTGGCTATCTGAGGTCTTTTGTGCTTCTATATGAATCTGAAGATGTTTTTTCCAGTTCTGTGAAAAATGTCATGTGGATTTTGATTGGCATTGCATTGAATCTAAATGACTTTTGGTAGGATGGTCATTTTCACAATATTAATTCTTCCATGAGTATGGGAGGTCCTTCTATCTTCTGATGTCTTCCTCAATCTCTTTCTTTAAAGATTTAAAATTTTCATTGCAGAGGTCTTTAATGTCTTTGGTCAGGTTTATTCTGAGACTTTTTTTTTGCAGCTATTGTGATGGGGAGTGTTTACATGTGCTCTTTTTCTGATTGTTTGTTATTGATATATAGAAAGGCTACACACTTTTGTAGGTTATTTTTGTAACCTGCCACTTTACTCAACATGTTAATATTTTCTAGGAATTTTCTGGTAGAATTTTTGGCATCTCTTAGATATAATATCATATCATCTGGAAAAA
>NW_008339767.1:1773367-1783787 GCF_000622305.1 Nannospalax galili
TCCAGTTAGTACTCCTTTAATTTCTTTCTCTTGTCTTATTGCTCTAGAAAGTTTCAAGCACTATGTTAAAGAGAAGTTGAAATAGTGGACAGCCTTGTCTGGTTCCTGATTTCAATGGGAATGCTTCCAGTTTTTCTCCATTTAGAATGATGTTGGCTATGGGTTTTTTATATATGGCTATAATTATGTTGAGGTATGTTCCCTCCAGTCCAATTCTTTCTAGAACTTTGAACATAAATGCATGTTGAATTTTGTCAAAGGTCTTCCTTGTTTCTATTGAGATGACCATGTGGTTCTTGTCTTTGAGACCATTTATATGACTTATGACATTTATGGATTCATGTATATTGAACCACCCCTGCATCTCTGGGATAAAGCTGACTTGATCATGGTGGATGATATTTTTGATGTGTGTCTGTATGTGGTTTGCAAGTATCTTGTTGAGAATTTTGCATCTATGTTCATTAAGGATATGGGTCTATAATTTTCTTTTTCATTTGCTTCTTTACCTGGCTTTGGTATTAGTGTATTTGGTATTCCTTCATAGAAGGAATTTGGAAGTTATCCTTCCATTTTTATCTTTTTGAATAAATTGAGTAGTATTTGATGCAGATCTTATTTAAATATCTGATAGAATTCTGATATAAATCCATCTGGTCCTGGGCTTTTTATAGTCAGGAATTTTTGTATTACTGTTTCAATTTCTTTTTGTGTTATGGGTCAGTGTAAGCTGTTAATATCTTCTTGGTTTATTTTTTAGTCCCCGTGCTTTAGATATCCATCCATTTCTTTCAGGTTTTCATATTTAGTAGCATCTAGTGTTTTAAAGTATTCCCTTATAATATACTGTATCTTTCTGGTGTCTGTTATAATATTTATGATGTTTTCCCTTTCATCTCTGATTTTGTTGATTTGGAGGTGCTCTTTCTTTCTTTTGGATAACTGGGCTAGTGGTCTGTTAATCTTGTTTATCGTTTCAAAGAACCAGCTCTTGCAGTCATTGATTATTTGTATTGTTTTCTTTGATTTCATTAATTTCTGCCCTTATTTTTGTTATTTCTTCTTGTCTGCTGGGTTTGGGTTTCATTTTTTGTTACTTTTCAAGTGTCTTGAGTTGCAACATTAAGTCATTTATTTGTGATCTTTCTGATTTTTGATGTAGGCACTTAGAGCTATAAACTTCCCTCTAAGGACAGCTATCAGCTTGTCCCAGAGGTTTTGTTGTGTTGTATTATCGTTTTCATTTAGTTCCAGGAATGCTTTTGTTTCTTTCTTAATTTCTCTTTTGACCCATTCCTCATTCAGGAGTGTTTTGTTTAATCTCTACATTTTCACGTGGTGATTAGGGCTTCTTCTGGTGTTGATTGTAAGCTTTATTGAATTTTGGTTTGATAGAACACATGGAATTATTTCAGTCTTTTTGTATTTGCTGAGATTTGTTCTGTGGGCCAGTCTATGGTCGATTTTGGAGAGGGTTCCATGGTGTGCTGAGTAGAAAGTATGTCTTTTGGTGCTTAGGTGGAATACTCAGCAGATGTCTGTTAGGTCCATTTGATATATAGTATTGTTTAATTCAGATGTCTCTTTTAAATATCTGCCCTGTTGTCCTATCTAATGGAGACAGTGGGGTATTGAAGTCCCCTACTATTAATGAGTTGGAAATAACTGGGTCTTAAAGTCCTGTAGTATTGTTTTTATGAAGTTGGGTGCACCAGAGTTTTTTGAATATATGTTCATGATTGTAATATCTTCTTGATTGATTGTTCTTTGATCAAAATGAAATAGCCCTCTTTGTCTTTTGTGGTTAGTTTCAGTTTAAAGTCTATTTTGACAGATATTAGGATTGCTATGCCTGCTTTTTTCTTAGTGCCATTTGCTTGGTATATTTTGTTCCATCCTTTCACTTTGAGATAGTGTCTGTCCTACTGGGGAGTACAGTCCATTAATATTTACAGTTATTAATGAAAGATGTGTATTGAATCCTGCCATTTTTATTTCTGTTTACATTCTTGATATAGCTGTTTTTTTCCACAGTTATACCGTGATTGAATTTATTTCCACAACCCCTTGGGTACAGTCATTCCTTTCTTCAGCTCTTTGTATTGGTTCCAGAATGCTCTGAAGGGTTTGGTTTTGTGGACATGAATTCCTTCAGCCTATTTATGTCATGTAAGATTTTTCTTTCCCCTTTGAGTATAACAGACATTTTTGCTACGTACAGTGATCTGGCATCTGTGGTCATTTAAAACTGGGAATACTTTGGTCCAGGCTCTTCTGGCTTTCATAGTTTGCACTGAAAAGTCAGCTGTAATTCTAATGGGTTTTCCTTTATATGTGACTTTTTGTTTCTCTTTTGCAGCTTTCAGTATTGTCTCTTTGTTCTGTATGCTTATTGTTTTTACTGTGATATGACATGGAGAGTTTCTTTTCTGGTTGTGTCTGTTTGGTGTTCTATATGCTTCCTGGTTTTTTTTTTTTTTTTGTGGGCATGTCTTTCTTTAATTTGGGGAAATTTTCTTCCATGATATCTGGTCCATGCCCTTGTCTTGGTATTCTTCTCCTTCCTGTATGCCTATGATTCATATGTTTGGTCTCTATTGTGTCACACAATTCCTGCATATTCCATTCTTATGCTTTCTTAAATTTTTCATACTCTTTCTTGAGTGGTCTAGTTCATCCACATTATCTTCCAGTCTTGATATTGTGTTTTCCATTTCATTCATCCTATTGGTGAGGCTTTCTCCTGTCATTTCTAATTGGCTTACTGAGTGTTTCACTTCCTTCTTCATTTCAGCCTGAGTAGTCTTCAATATTTCTAGCTCTTTTCTGAATTCATTCAGAAGTTTATCCCCATCTTCCTTCAGTTCTTTGATTTCTTTCTATGTGCGTTCTTTAAATTCACTGAATTCTTTCATCATGTTTATAATTGTTCTTTTGAGTTCCATGTCCTGCATTATCTCTAGTGGGTTCTCATGTACTCCTCTAGAGGACTATTGGTATTTGGTTGGGTTAAGTTATTTTAGTTTTTCATGTTATTATTTTTCTATGCGATTTTTTCATGTAAATTTTTTTTTGCAGTTTCTGATTCTTGTGTAAGACTCAAGCCTTCAAGTTTAGGCCTGCTTTTTTTTTGTAAACTTTCTGTGCCTTTTTGGTTTACTTTTTGGGCATGAAAATCTGGTTCATCTAAGCTTCTGGTTCTCTCTTTTGATATTATATTCGAGTGGCCAGATTGCTTTTGTCTTCAGGGGTTCCTACAGAAGCCCAAGTCAGATGAGGATCAGATGCTCTCAGGCTTTCTCCTAAGGTCTAGATCCCTCCAGAAAAGATGCTGGCCTCAGGAATTTGGGTGTGGACTGATTTGGGAGCAAGGCCCAGGAAAGATGCTGGTCTCTGGCAGCTGGCGGCCATGCCACCCAGAGATGTAAAAGGAGATGGGGGCAGGAAGAGGCCCCAGGGCTCCTGGAGAATGCACTGAGGAACTGGGTTGGTCTGGATGCAAAGAATCTGGAAGCCAAAAGGCCAGCCCTGGAGTCCAGGAAAGAGGCTGGTGGGCCCTGTAGCCCAGGGAATCAGAGAGAGGTGAGGGCGGGCCCAGGCTCAGAGGGCTCCAGGGGACCATGAGAAGGAACTGGGTTGATCTGGATACAAAAGAACACGAAGAAGTGGTGATTCCCCCATGTCTGGGAGGCCAGACAAGGAATGGGACAGGACCCAGGCTAGGAGGAGTGATGGGTGTGGGTGACAGGCAGGTGATTGAGGCTGGGTGGAGTCAAGGTCGGAAGGGTGAGATCCTCTTACCCTAGAGAGAGGCCAGCTGGTCAGAGGGAGGTAAGGGCAGGGCCAGCCCCAGAGGCTCTCCCCGGAATCTGGAGAAGGAACTGTGTCTGTCTGGATGCAAAGGATCAGGAAGCAGTGGTGGCTCAGCCAAGAGCCCAGCCCCAGCATCCAGGAAACAGGCTGGTAGGCCGTACAGCCCAGGGAGGCAGAGGGAAGTGAGGGCACCACCAGGCCCACAGGGCTCCTGGGGACCTTGAGAAGGAACTGGGTCCATCTGGATGCAAGGGATCAGGAAGCAGTGGTGGCCACAGGCCGAGAGGTCAACCCTGGGGTCCAAGAAAGAGGGAGCAGAGGGAGGTGAGGGCAGGATCAGGGCCAGAGGGCTCCTGGGGACTGCCAGAGGAAACTGGTTTGGTGTGCATGCAAAGGAACAGGAAGCATTGGTGGTTCCCTGGTGTCTGGGGCACCAAGAAAAGGACTGGGACAGGACCCAGGCTAGGAGGAGAGACGGGGGAGGGAGAATGAGGCTGGAGGAGTCAAGATGCAGGGGGCCGATGGACTCGCCCTGGAGATAGGCCAAGGGGTCATGCAGGCCCAGGGAAGCAGAGGGCGGGACCAGGCCCAGAGGGCTCCTGCGGATCTTGATAAGGAACTGCATTGGTATGGATGCAAAGGATCAGGAAGCCGTGGTGGTTTTCCTGGTGTCTGTGGCACCAAGACATGGAATGGGACAGGATCTAGGCTAGGAGGACAGACAGGTGGGGGAGATGGGAGAGTGAATGAGGCTGGGGGAGTCAAGGCTCAGAGGGCTCAGTAGATTTACCCTGAGTTTGGTCCTGGGTCGTGCAGGCCCAGGGAAGCAGGGCAAAGTAAGCTCAACCTGCATTTTTATACAACCTAGGTCCTACAACCTAAGACCGCCTGCAGAGAGGCGACTCTGCCCACAGTGATTTGCCCACCACCACATCAGGTCAATTCAATGGATGAAGTTCCTCAGCTGAGGTTCCTGCTATCCAGCACCAGTAGGATTACCATTTCACAATATTAATCCTACAAATCTGTGAGCATGGAAGTTTTTTTTCATCTTTTGGTATCTTCTTCCATATTTTCTTCAATGTCATAAAGTTTTTAGTATACAAGTTTTTCACATGATTAGATTTATTACAAGATATTTTATGGATTTTGAGATTATTGTGAATAGATCCAATTCTCTGATTTCTTTCTTGTTATGTTTGATGTTGGATAGGAAGGTTTCTGATTTTGGAGTGTTGATAATATATCTTGCTACTTTTCTGAATTTTTTTTTTATCAGTTCTTGGAGTTTTCTGACAGTCTTTAGGGTCCCTTATGGATAGAATCAAATTATCTGCAGATAAGGATATTTAACTTCTCCCTTTCCAAACTGAATTCCCTGACCAGGGGCGCTATAATCTCTGAGCAATAGTGGTCTTTGTTCCTGGCCTTGGATACCCACCAGAACCTGATAATAAGACAAGAACCTATTACTGAAGATACTACATACATGACCTGAAACACAAATAAGAAGAAATGAAGCTGGAACTGACATCAAACTTCATCTCTACTGGCTAACTTTCATAGGGTTGGAAAGTGCCATGCTTCCTACCAGAAGAGAAAGCAATCATCAACCTTACCCAGGTGTGAATCCTGAAATCTCCAAGTGTCTGGGCAAGATATATCATCTGTTAAAATAATGGCTCAAATATTATGGGAGTAACAAATCATTTCTAATTGGATTTAAGGTACACGTCACAAGATGGACGCGTTACCTTACATAGATATCAGACCTAGAATCCTGTGGCTAACAGGTCACAGGCCATATGGAAGAGCCTAAGACCATTATTATGCTAAATAGAAATAGTATTAAACTGACTCCTAAAGAGTTATTTTTATTCCTATAGATTAATGCATCTCTGAAGTCTCACCAGAGAAACTTTTTGATGCAGCTGATGGTTATTAACTCAGGCTCAGAAGAGCCTGCTGAGTTTTTATTCCTGAACAGGAAACTTGTTTCAGACTTCTGCTTCCCAAGGTTCAGGGATAATTGAAGAAGAGAGGCAGAAAGATTGTAAGAGCTAGCAGTAGTGGATGATGACAAGAAAAGAGAGTTTTCTGGACAGTTTGGGCAGTTATTGTATGGATTCCCAGCAATAGTGTCAGCATGCACAGTACCAAGGTAACCTCAGATAAGACAGAATCCCAGCATAGATATTAGGAAGTGGGTAAAAACCCCATCCCTACCTTTTGGCAATTGATAGCTGCTGGGAGGGAAAGAGTCAGTCTCATTTAAAGGTGTGACCCTTAATAGGTTAACCAGTCTCCAGTGGATGGCCCCCACTAAAGGACATTTGGGGACACAACTTTTCTCTATCATCTATCTATCTATGTATCGATCTATGTATGTATGTATGTATGTATGTATGTATGTATCTATCTATCTATCTATCTATCTATCTATCATCTATCTATCATCTATCATCTATCTATCTATCTATCATCTATTTATCTATCATCTATCATCTATCTATAATCATTCATCTATTTATCATCTATCTATCACCTATCTATCGTCTATCATCTATCATCTATCTATCATCTATCTATGATGAAAGTTGGTGAAGGGTAGTGGTGCATAGAAAAGGGAAGGGATCTAAAAACAATGAAAATATATGAACTTCATAAAATTCAATTAAAAATAAGTAAAAGACTTTGAAACCTATTTATTTTCTCATGACACCAATTTTATATGTCTTCAGAAAAATGTAGTGACAATGTTATGCTGTAGAGAATATCAATATTTGGTCATAGTGTTAAGACACTTTGTATAAACCATATTTTATGTCACAAAAGAATCAGGGTGTCAAAAGTAAGCTATGTTGTTGGTTTTCATTGTGGAGGAGGGATGCCATTAAACCAAGCATTGTGACAGTTTCTATAAGATGTAAAACTAAGGAAATAGATTATCCCTTTAGAAAGGAATTCAGTTCTACCAAGAACTTGATTTTGATGCAGTCTCGAAACTGGCCTCCAGTATAAATATGAGTAGTTTTAATTCAATGCTTGTGATTTGTTAATAATAAAAAAATCAAGATAATTCACAAAGATTCTACTATCATTATTTGATTGTATGCCCTTCTGGACAAGCAAATGATAAAGGTTTTAATTGAGTCTCAAAAATTATTAAGTGTCTCTATTTTTTTATTGGTTAAAAAATGAAACTGTGTTGAGAATCAAAGATATCTAGCATAATGCAGAAAAAAAGATCTAAGATTGTGAGGTTAAAATATCCAGTAATCCTAAACTAGATGTGTCCTTGTGGATCAAGGAACTCAGTTTATTCAATTTGTAATTTGAAAATTATAATTGTATTCATTTAAACAAAATATTTTGATATGTCTTCAACGTGGACCAATTAAGTCATAACAAATAACAAATAAATGTGTGACTAAGCATACTTGCCTTTTGGTGAAAGTATTTAAATCTATGACTTAGTAGTTTGAAATACATTATTCAGTATTACTTATCATGGTTAACATTCTGTGCAAGCATTCTCTGAAGCTTATTTTATCCATCTAGTTGAAATCCGTATTCTGATCAGAAGCTGTGTCTCCCCCACTGCTTCTATTAACTATCATTCTATCTAATATCTGTGTGCCTTCAACCTTCTACAGTCCTTATATGAATGAGATCATGCAGCCCTTGTCTCTCTGTACTTGACTTCGTATACTCACCTGAATGCCCTTCAGATTCATCAATATTGTCACAAACCATAGGATTTCCTTCCTTTTAAGACTGAATTGGATTTTATAGTGATACCACAAAACAAGAAAAAAGCCTAATTGTTTAACTTGTCAATGGTGATAGAAAACTAATTAGCTATTTTTAAAGGAAAATAATATAATATTGATCCTGCCACATCTCTAAAAGAGCAATTCTGCATAATGAGTTAGGAGGTGGGTGGATGGTTGCATTTATAAAAATTCAAGAAAATAAAATATTTATTACATGTCACAATTAATCAAGCCATACAGAATTAACACATCTTGACATTAATAATAATCAATACAACTACCATTAGAAAGGAAAGACAAATGTGCCTTCATGCTACAAATATGGTAATAGGTTGAAAGGGTTCCAAGGAAAACTTCAAAAAAAAATAATAAAAACAAACATTGCTAATAGTGATCCCAAATCTAATAACTAGCATATGGGTAATGTGGATGAAGAGAATTTTATATGAAACCATCTGCATGTAGGGAAGAAATCTACAGGGTCTAAGCTGTGTTTAAGAAATAGCTGTTTCTCAAATGAATAATTTATAAGGAAAAAATAAAAAGAGGTTCAAAGTATGCTATGTAAAAAAATTGGAATGCACTCGAATCAAATCCTGTCTCAAGGGGGAGAGAGAGAGAGAGAGAGAGAGAGAGAGACAGAATCAGATAAAGTTAAGAATTCATTAGTTACAGACTTGTTCATTAATTTTATGTAACAACACTGTAGAGATTTTGAGAGCCTAGCCTTTACAAAAATTAGAGACTTAAGAAAAATTTTATGAAGTATTGTACTTTCTTCAAAAGATTTTTGTGGGGAAGCAATGGTATTAGAGGAAAGTGGCTAAAGTTGGTAAAGCTAGGTGGTATGTGCAGGAAGTTGATTTGGGTAAATGAATGCCATTGATCGGGTTGGTTACTATCATTGTAACTGAGTGATAAACCAAGAGAGAAATTCATTACACATTTTGCTATTTTTCTGTTGAAATACTTCATAATAAAAATTAGAAGAACAAAAGGAGGATGAAGAGGAGAAAGAGGAGAAAAATACATATGGGTGGCTTTTAAAATGTTTCTGCAGATTATTCTAACAATGCCTCCTAAAAAGCCTCTTTTTATAGACAGCCAGATCTGAGGGGGTAAATAATCTGAAAGTTGCTTTCTATTGGAAGTTTTTTTTTTTTTAATTTTCACTTCCTTACTTCCAGTGATCATAGCTATATTATTATTTATTCTATTAGGAAACTACTCTGTAATGAATAGGCTTTTTAATCTATAATTGTCTTATTCTATTTTCTATTGCTTCTAAGTAGCAAATTCTTTTTGTCTAATAGGACTATAAAAGTTTTATTTTTGTTGCAACTTAGTCAGAAAAAAACAAATAAAAATAATTGAAGAGACTTTTAAGTAATTGCATTGGAATTGATAAAAATAATCAGCGAATCCTTTCAGAGACCAAATATGTTTTTGAGAATTAGTTCTCCAAAGGTCTGCCTGGAGACCATTCAGGATCACCCTACCTAAAATCTGTAAGTTGCTATTGTAAAACAGACTGACTAAAGTTGTTGCTTATCTTTTCTTTAAGCTTGCCAGGGAGATATTGTTCCCTAGTGGTAGAATTTTCTTTCTTATTATACAGAAGAGTCTTTGAGGAGCTTTTCTCTTCTTCTTCTTGAGCACTTGATGCAAACTTTTTTTTAGGCACTAGGAAGTGAGGTAATCCCTTCTCTTCAATAACTTCAAGTGGCATGCACAGTGATCCAACAGTTTCATGGGATTGCAAACAGAAGCATTCCCTGTATCCACCAAAGCCAGCCAAAGCTGATATAGGCTGAAATCCAGGCAGGAACCAAGAGGCTCTGGGCAAGAAGACTAGGAGTTCCTCACAAAGGGAACAAATCTGAGCTACAGTCCTGAGCTTCTTGTTTCTGGATTGCTTTTTCCCACAGTATATCAGCCATCCTACCAAAGTCTAGGATTTTTTTGGTACCACCCATGATGCTGTTATTGCTCTTCTTTCAAAACCGTACTTCAGGATTTGAAGTATATGACTAATTTAGTCTAAATCATCTAACACTTTGTAGTTTTGATTACATTCTCTTTCCTAGATTCACAGAATTTCCATTCTCCCCTCAAAATGAATCAATCAGTATGCCATCCTTGCAACAAGATGTGTCTAGCAGCCAATGTTATCCCTAGCCACAGAAGTTAGGCATCAGTGTGTGTGTGTGTGTGTGTGTGTGTGTGTGTTGTATGTGGTGCTTGAGAATTAAATCTAGATCTCATTTATGCCAGGCAAGTGCTCTAGCAACTGAGTTATATACCCTGCCTAACTCTTCAATTTTGTTTAAACATTTGTAGTTTTCAGTAACCAGTCCTTTGTCCTTACTCACAATAGAGTTGCCAGCTTCCTTTCTATGTAGGATAATTAACATGTTAGACATGTAGAAAGTCTCTATTAAACCATTCATTTCCCTAATCTTTTCTCTGAATAAGAGCAAGTGCTCAAAAAGTGTTGATCAATTAATTAATTATATGAAATCAGTTTCACACGCAAAGTCACAATATTTCATTTGATAAAAATGAAATCATTGCAGCTCACATTGGTAAAAGTAAAAAAACAAGCCTTCCCTAAACTTGTTGAATTTTAGAGGGACAATGAAATATGTCCCCTTCTGCTTTAATACTGAAAGAATTCATTAACACCCAAAATCATTATTAATCAGCCCATTGAATTTAATTAAAATAATGTAAATGACAGTGCTTTGTAAATTGTTATGCTATATACAGATAAGGTATTATTACTAATCATCTGTTCAACCATGTAATGGTATAGTTTTGATTATCCAAAT